>NW_026068106.1:835331-845207 GCF_014885135.2 Alexandromys fortis
CACACACACACACACACACACACACATGCACGCACACACCACCAAGTTTTTGTTCTGAAGGTCTAAAGGATGCAGTGTTTCAGGGCATTTCAGTTGAATCAAGAAACTCTTAGAAGGAGAGGGAAAGTTGTGGCTCTAAGCTGTCTGCACACAGAGCAATAGAAAATAAAGAGGGTGCTCATTGTATTAGAGAATTAGAGGGGAAAAGAAGCCATGAAATGATGTTCCTGGAACCCCAATAATAATAATGTGGTAGCATAAGAAACTGAACTATACTACATATTTGGAGCTGATTTTTATATACAAAAGTAAGGCATTTGGGAATTTTTGACAACTTTTTGAGGAAGATGGATACAAATCCCAGTAGTAATGGAAATAATTTATGAATTCTTCCATTATTAAATTATTTCCTGTTTTTTTTTCAAATACAAAAAGAGCAATAGGAATAACTACAAGTATTGACACCACACTCTGAATAATAACATAAAATTTGACATTTTGCATGTTGCAAATGACAAGTGAGTAATTTTGAATTGCCTTTAGTTATCACTAAATTTAATTGTTTTATATCCTACACTGTGGATCGACTTAACAAAGGATAAGAAATGTCAGTCACTATAGTGACATTTCTGTAGAGGTTTTTTAAATTTATAGGACTTTATTTAAGGTAGCCCAAGGAGTGCTCACACACCCTGACTAACTGAACATGACCTTGAACTCCAGACTCTCCTGCTCTCACTTCCCAAATGCTGAGACTAGAGGTGTGCACCACCATTCCTGGCTACCACTTTTATTTAAATTACTTTTATTTTGGCAAACAAATAGAAAATTTATTAAAAGTACGAATAGGAATGTCTTAAGATAACTTAGCAAATAAATTATTCATCACCTGGTCATTTAGTTGCTCATTAGAGAAAGAATGTCCTGTGCTTGTTTGGAAAAGTGTGATTGTCTTTGATGCTCTAAAATTTAAGCAGGTGAAAGCTAATTGATTTTCATTGATTCCAGCCATGTCTTGGAAACAGGAAGGCGAAGGGCCTCCTCAGTCTCTCTGCTACACATGAGGATAGCTGCCAGTCAGAGCTATCGAACAGTTCCAGAGGCTGCTCTGCCTCGGTGAGCAAAGCCATCATAAGAAATCCAGCAGAGAGTAGTTCACTTCCTGTGGGGCTGGGAAAACAAAGGGCAGAGCATAAAACACACACAACAAATACTCCAAGAAGAGAAACTACAATAAAGAGAAAGAAAGAGAAAAAAATCAATCTCTGTGGGGGCGGGGGAAGTGCTATTTTTCTTAAGGTGAACTTCCTCACCTATTTGAAGATCCAATTTGCCAAATTATAAAATGGGAAAAAAATTACCGTGATCTGATATCATAAAGAGGCATTGATGTGGGCAGACCCTGTGTGTTTTCTGATGCCTCCGTCTTTGTCTATTGCTCTTCGAGTGACTGACTGATAATGCACACTCTATCTCCTCAAAGATCTCTTGAGGTTTAAAGAAATAAAATCCTTGGAGGTGTCGATGAAGACTTAAGCTATGCAAGAGTGAACTTCTAACGTGGATGACTGTAATACAGGCATCTTTCCACTTGGGTGGGGGAAAAGAGCATCCCTCCTTTTGTGGTCCACCCGGCAGAGCTGGATCTTTGACTTGAATCTGACAGCATGATCACAGCAAGTAGGGGGCTGGTCATGGGAAGGGGCACTTCCTAATTAATGCTGTGGTGAGGCATTCTTCCACTGAAACGGGATGTGGTTTGGGCAGTACTTTTTCTCAGAAATAAAAAAAAAAAAAAAAACAGGAGGAAGATAGTGCCTTCCTCAATCAGCTCTCTTGATGACATAATTAAAATCTAAAAGACCTGGAATTCTGTCTTAGACACACACACAATACATGCACGTATGCACACACACATACACACATAGACACATGCAGGCGCACGCGCGCGCACACACACACACACATACACACACAGCATAGCTTGCAGGTCTATTGCTTTAAACTGTGTCCTCAGCAGAAATCAAAAACTAATCCTTCTTAGTTGAATTTTTTTTGCTTTCAAATAATCTCTAAACAATGTTTCCAAGACAGCTTCTTTAACTGCCCTGGAGTCTTCTCAGTTGTTCCCAAGGGCACTGATAAGGACTCCAAAAGTAATAGTTCGTGTCCTTAACCTTACACATATTTCAGAAAAATGTGAAGAAGAGTTAGTGTCCTGATCATCTTAACACTGAGTACTGTGGCTAAACAGAGAAGCATCTCCAGCCAATGTAGTCAATCATATAAAACAGGAGACAGGTTCTGATGTGTACTGAACTTGCCTCTACTCCACATTTCTCTCACCAAATTCCAACTATTTTTCTCCAAACTAGAAGCTCATTTAGTTTCCGAAGATGAAGCATTGGTTTCGACAGCAGTCAGTGAGAAAGACTGTCATGGCTGCCCTGGGCACCAGCAACCAGTCAGCATTCAAAGAAGCCCAAGGAAACATTATGTTGCTTATTGTAGTTATTGTTGGTAAGTTTGCAGACTGTAATTGCTAACCATCCCATTTTGACAAACACAATTTGCATGTTTCTCTTTTAAAGTGCACCGGAGTTTGTACATTTAGATGTTTTCAATGGTTCTAAAGGAATTTAGTGAGAGGAATCTCTGTACAATGAGAAATTGGCTCCTGCTATGTGAGTACTTTTTTAATCGCTTTGATGTTGCCACAAACCCAGGTTTGTTGTTTGAAACTTAAGAACCATCCATATGGACAGATGGTGTAATGTGTGTGCCCTGCCACCAGGGGGTGGGCCCTCCTACTTGTGCATTGAGATTCAAATTGAAACCCAAAGTGGTTTTCTACTTAACTCGGTGGAATGTAATTCCTATACTGCTTACAACTAGCTATCCTAATAACAGATTATCCAGACATTTAAAGATCCCTATCATCACTCTGCAGGAAAAAAAAAAAAACAGCTTTTCGCATTTTTCCTTATACTTCTGTATCATATTCATTTTTAAATACATTTATTTATGGTTATGTGTGTGTGTTCTTGCATGGTATATGCTACATATGTGCAGGTGCTCACAGAGGCCACAAGAGGGAGTCGGGTCCCTAATGCTGAGGTTACAGGTGATTACCCAAGGTGGATGCTAGGAAGAAAATGCATGTCCTCCAGAAGAACAACAAACACCATCAAAATGTTAAAACATCTCTCCAGCCCCTTCCTTTATTTTTAATATGATGTCAAGGCATAGGACCTGGCGCATGATGGGGATAAATGAAAGCTTATTGCTTCTTTGACCTGTTATCGAAATGCTTTGTTGACATCTCTACATATAAAAGCCTCCATTGCTCAACTTGTCTTCCACTTCCTGCATCATTCTATCAACCTGAAACAAATACCCATCTTACCATCCATAACCTGGAGGTTAACAGAAGCTAGAGCGCATCTCCACTGCCAGAAATTGCATCCTTAACCCTATTCACCCATTTCATTCTCTGATCCTTGGCCCAACTTTTGGAAATTCACTAACTCTATGCTGAATGAACATATTTCAATACTATACTTTCAAAAGAAAATTAAAGGGAAAATACCTACAGCCTGATTATATTTTTTTTCTTTACTTACCTTTAACTTTACATTTATTTTGAATTTAAATTTTAAGTCAAATTCCTCACAATAAAAATGAAAGGTTATTGAGTTTCCAAGTATTTATGATTTAGGGGTCCACTATTAACATTCCTGGAAGAGAAAGCATTTTGTCCTCTGGCTACTCTTCATTCCCTTTCCAAGTAAATCAAAGGATACAGTCTCTACTGACCCAGCTACGACCTGATGCCTTAAAGAGACTGCTCCCCAATCGTAGCTCCTTCCTTTGCTCACAATGCTTCCCTCTGACTGTCTATACTCACTTTTAACATCTAACACTGGAACCTTGAAGAAAAACATTCCTCTTTTTTTTCCTTATTTAAAGGAAACGTTACAAGCACCTGCTATGTTTTTCTTCTTTCATTGGAATTAGTAGGCAGGTGACCTTGAACTGTAAGTCCAATAGATCTTCAGAAACACTCTAGCAATAAATTGAATCCCCAGCCTGTCTTGGAAAAGAGTTCCCAGAGCAGTTTCCTGAAAGAGAGTGTGCTCTTCCTCAAGAAGAGAGCAGTTTAAAATAAGACTATTTTAAGACGAAGATTGTGGATGGAAATGCAAAGCCGTCTCGTGACAGTAACATTCATCTCTTTTGGCAGTTCTAATATTTATGTATTGGGTTTTCTCAAAGCTGGGTCACCCCTGTCTACAATCATTTGGCCTGTTTAAAAAGTGATTTCCTAAAGTTGCTTCACACAAATAGAATTAACATTCTTCAGACTGCCCTGGATGCGCAGCCTCAGGTCAAAGCACAACCAGGTTTAACTACCCATCTCTGCCAATGTCTTCAGAAGAGTGCTGGTGCCAGTTAGAACAGATGCCATGAGTGCCCCATGTACCCACTGCAGTGTCAGGCTTTTGCCTCCATACTTGGCTTTTATTACCTCAGCAAATTCTCAATCAGGTCTAAATTTACTCACTATCTAATGTGTGTCGTGATCAGCATAGTGCTCCAAGGATGCCGAGTCAAATAAAATCAAATTACCATCCTCAAGATGTTTACTGCACTAAACCTTGACATGGTCCATTCTTCACTACCTGTTTCTTTGTTTCTTTGCTGTGTTAGGTCCCTGACTGCTAGCAGAAAGTCATTTACATAAGTGACCACCTAGACATCCTTCGCCCAGCCATTCATGGTCACCAATGACCATGATCCGTGACCAAATATTTTCTTTAGTTTCAATTCATTGAAACCTGGCATTTGATAGCCAACAAAAATGATCAAAATGCTTACCAAATAACAGATGATAATATTTGAGCTCACTGTAATGCTTACAAATATTCTGGGATAAAGGTGCCTGTGAGGAAACATCTAAAACACCTCTAAAAATTGTAGGATCACCATAGGAACTTTCTTAAAATACAGATTCCGACTCAATAGAGATAGTGTGGTCCCTGTGAAGCTTTTTTATCAGTGTTCTATTAAAATTAATCTACTGAGCCAGGAGCTTCACTTTAAGTGCCAAGGCCCTAAACCTCTGTCCATGTCTAAACTGCAATATGGTGGGCTCCAGTTGGTGTGAACCTATGATCAGTTTTGTTAAGTATAATTTTGAATAAAGCAACAGCAACTTTGATAAGCATGGAGAAGCATGGGATCACTAAGTCTCCATCCCTACCATCCCTGAAGATTTATTGTCTGCTGAGGGAGAGAGAGCAACTGTGTTTGGTGGGAATATGCCCGCTGGTGGGTTACTCATGCCCAGAAGATGGCCATACACCCACATGCGTATGGGAGACTCTAATTGGACTCATAAGGTTATTATTAAAGAAAAGTAAAATAAAAAGGACATGAAGCTGAGGTGGGGGGACCCTGAGGGAATTGGTGGGAGGTGGTAGCATGATCAATTTACATAAAACTACTTGCAATTACAAATTACAAAAAGTATTGAGCTTTCAACAATAAAAAATTTAAAATTAAGGATTTAAGACACATGAAAGTTTGCAAAAAGAGGTAAAACGTGAAAGTTAATGGTTCCACTTGAGGAGTGGACAACTTGAAAAAATTGAAGCAGGGATTTTTTAATTAATTTATTTATTTATTAAAAAATTCCACCTCTTCTCCTCCTCCCATTTCCTTCCCACTCCCCCCAGTCCCTCTCCCCCTCCCTCCATGCAGGTCTAGGAAGGTAAACATCAAAACAGACTAGGCTCCCACAAAGCCAGTCCACACAGTAGAATCAAAACTCAGTTCCATTGTCCTTGTCTTCTCAGTCAGCCCTCATTGTCAGCCACATTCAGAGAGTCCAGTTTGATCACATGATCCATCAGTCCCAGTCCAGCTGGCCTTGGTGAGTTCCCATTAGATCAGTCCCATTGACTCAGTGGGTGGTCGCGCCCCTCGCAGTCCTGACTTCCTTGCTAATGTTCTCCCTCCTTCTGCTCCTCATTTGGACCTTGGGAGCACAGTCCATTGCTCCAATGTGGTTCTCTGTCTCTATTTCCATCCAACGCCAGATGAAGGTTCTTTGGTGATATGCAAGATATTCATCAGTGTGGCTATAGGATAAGGCCAGTTCAGGCACCTTCTCCTCTGCTATCCACGGAACTAGTTGGGGAAATCCCCTTGGACACCTGGGAACCCCTCTAGAGCCAAGACTCTAGCCAACCCTAAAGTGGTTCTTTTGGATAGGATAACTTCTTCCCTGTTCCCATATCCACCCTTCCTCCATCTCAATTACCCCATTCCCCTAAACTCTCCCCAATCCTCCCCTTCTCCCTTTTCTCTCCCCATTTCCCCTTACCCAATCCATCCCCACCCCCCTGCTCCCAACTTTTGCCCGACGATCTTGTCAACTTTCAATATCCAGGAGGATAAACATATGTTTTTCTTTGGGTTCACCTTATTATTTGCTTCTCTAGCATCATGAACTATAGACTCAATGTCCTTTGTTTATGGCTAGAATCTGCTTATGAGTGAGTACATACCATACTCATCTTTTTAGGTCTGGGTTAACTCACTCAGTAAAGTGTTTTCTATTTCCATCCATTTGCATGCAAAGTTCAAGATATCATTGTTTTTTACCGCTGAGTAGAACTTTAAAGTATATATTGCCACACCTTCTTTATCCATTCTTTTATTGAGAGTCACCTAGGTTGTTTCCAAGTTCTGGCTATTACAAATAGTGCTGCTATGAACATAGTTGAACAAATGATTTTGTAGTATGATTGGGCATCTCTTGGGTATATTCCCAAGAGTAGAATTGCTGGATACTAAGGTAGGTTGACTCCCAGTTTCCTGAGAAACTACCACACTAATTTCCAAAGTGGTTGCACAAGTTTGCATTCCCACCAACAATGGATGAGTGTTCCCCTCATTCTACAACCTCTCCAACATAGGCTATCCTTGGTGTTTTTGATTTTAGCCATTTTGACAGGTGTACTATGGTATCTCAAAGTTGTTTTGATTTGCATTTCCATGATCAAAGCAAGGATTTTAAAAGCTATTTGTGCATCCTTATTCATTCATAATATCTCCTATGCAAGCAACTCAAGAATCATTTGACAAATGAAAAAAAGAAACTATGGTGACTATGTCCAATGGAACATTAGCCTTATAAGATATGAGTTATGTTAAGACATAGATAAAATGTAAGAATGACATTCCTGCTAAAATAAATCATTCACTGAAAAGCAAATACCAAGTGAAATCTATTACATCACAAAGCTGGTAGTGACAAAAAGTAGAATGGTAAACAGGATCTGGGAAAGGGCAGAATGGAAAGTTACTGCTAGATAAATCAATAGATACAAGTTTCTATTTCTCAAGAACAACAGTGTTGTAAATTAAAGGTAGTGATGGGAGGACAATATTGCAAAAGTTCCCAAATGCCACTAAACTGCACAATTGCTATTATTTATTCATTTGTTATCTATGCATTCCTGCCAAGTTTAAATGTACCACATGAGCACAGTGCCTGCAAAAGGATGAAGAATGCAACAGTCCCTAAAGCTGGTTCTGCTGGGATTTGTAAGACACTTGATGTAGGTGCTGGGAATCAATCCTCGATCCTTTGCAAAAGAAGTAAATGCTCTCAGTGATTGAGAATCTCTCCAGTCCCAAGCTGACCGTTTTAAAGCAGCTAAAGTGGTAGGTTTTATGTCACTAGTACTTTGTAACAATTGATATTTCAATTAAATATATATCAGGTGTGTGGACTACCCAATGGAAGAACACAGAATAACTTTGTTTCGTCACTATTTCAAGCTCACACCAGTGCGGAGGCAATTATAGATGTTCCTGTCTATTGGATTCAGACAGAAAGAAAACTGACTGCTGTGATCTGCATGCCCAATTATGGGCTATGCTGCCAAAGCCTTTGTAACACATGAAGGGTCTGTCCTTGTGGAGACTATGCCTAGGCCTAGGCTTCTGACAGGAATGTAGTCATGTTTACTCTGTGTAAACTCAATCATGTGTTTTATATCTGATGCACATTCTCCAGTCTCAGCTTTCCTAGGGTTGAAAAGAATGACTTTTTCAGTAAGGCAATATAATTGCTCTCTAGGATAATTGTCCCTAATGCTAAGAAATCATTTATATTGAAAATAGTTTTATTTTCTCATACAACGTATTCTGATTATGAGTTTTCCTCCCTCTACTCTTTGCAGTTCCTAACCATCTTTTCTCCCATCAGGACTCACCCCCATTCTTTCTCTTGTTAGAAAACAGTCTTCTAAGGGATGATAACATGGTAAGAAAGGTAAAATACGATAAAACAAAGGCACAGGAATAGGACAAAACAAACAAACAGAAGAAAAAAAGCCTAAGAAAGAGCACACACAAAAAAGATATAGACATAGAGACACACTTGTTCTCACACTCAGGAATCCCATAAAAACCACAAAACTGAAAACTGTAATACGCAAAGGAACTGTAGGTTAAAAAACCTGAAGTTTTTTAAAATAAAGGGGGAAAAGTACCCCTGACATGACAGTATGAAACAAGGAACCTCGTAAAATGCTTCTGAATTAATTTTCAGTTGACCATCTACTGTTGGGCATGCAGCCTACCACCTCTCTAAAATTACAGTGAAACCCTGTCTTGGAAAAACAAAAAAAAAGTAGCAAAATTTTTTATATTAAGTATATTTACTAAATATATCAAAGTTATATTCATAATTCTGTGCAAAGCAGACTTGGCATTTAAACTGTTTGTAAAGCTGAATAAATACCTTTAAGATTCAGCCTTGTGATTCAATGTGTGATTCAATTAGATATCTAATTAAATAATTAAAATGCAAGATACATAATTAAATAATTACATTTCTAAATAAATTATAATTAGTTTCACCTTTTCAATTTTAAGCTGAAGGATTGTAAACATTCTTGAAATAAGTAGGATGTGGTCTACTGTGTTTTAAATTTTAGTTCAGGGTTCTGTTGCTGGGAATTCTTTAAGGATTCTGCCAAATATCTGAAGTCTTTATAAATGAATGCTGAATATGTTGAATTTATAAATGCAGCTTTACATGCTTTAGGAAATTAAACTATATGGAGTAATCATTAAAGGCATTAATTTTGCTCGAGAGTGGATTGAACATCGGCCAAATGTCTTTTTAGGGGCCAGAGAGATAGATGGCTGAGCAAGAAAACACACTTACTCTTAACCCCAGAACCTCAGTTAACTACTCAGGATCCACATAGTGGAAAGAGAATCAACTCCTTAAAGCTGTCCTCTGACCTCTGTGCAGGCACAGGTACAGATGTATGCACACATGCATGTGCACACATACGTACAAGCCCAAATGGATATCATAAAATAAATTAATAACTATTAATAACTATCTTTTTAAACTTCCTTTAAAATGATTGCAAAAATTCACAGCATATAATAATCAAATCAAGCTTGAGGAAAGCAAAATTTAAGTTTAATAAGCTGTCTTTTGCAGGGAGCCGATTTGAATGGCTGCCATTACAAGATGGCATTTGGCCCCAGCCTCACTTGATACCATAATAAAGGTTGCAGTTCTTCCACTAGAAAACAGGATGAGTTGTTGTGATCTAGCTGCCCACACTTCCCCTGACAGGCAGGGGAACTTCCTTGTGGTCTGTAATTGACAAGGATGTTTGTTTTCTTTCTGGCTGGTGGTCTCCAGAAAAGCAGTTAAAGTATCAAAGTATCAAAAGTTGCTAGGCAGACTCCCTATATAAGCAGCTACAGCTCAGAGCTTTGGGCCCCTTGCTTTCTGCTCTCCCTTCAACCAAGAGGCTCCAATAAAGCGTGATTTGA
>NW_026068106.1:848215-852733 GCF_014885135.2 Alexandromys fortis
CCCTGACCGGCAGGGGAACTTCCTTGTGGTCTGTAATTGACAAGGATGTTTGTTTTCTTTCTGGCTGGTGGTCTCCAGAAAAGCAGTTAAAGTATCAAAGTATCAAAAGTTGCTAGGCAGACTCCGTATATAAGCAGCTACAGCTCAGAGCTCTGGGCCCCTTGCTTTCTGCTCTGGTGGCTGTTCTTTCCTGCTGGTCAGGGAGTTCGCTGCAGTCTCTGAGATGAATTGTAAACGGAGACTGCTTGATCATTTCCCGGCCACCCAGCCCGAATAATCACACAGAAACTATATTAATTACATCACTGTTAGGTCTATTTGCTCCGGCTTCTTATTAACTAACTCTTACACTTAAATTAAACTGTTTCTATTAATTTATATTTTACCACGAGGCTTGTGATTTGTTACCTCTTGCTTCTTGGGGGGCTATATGGAGTATCTCTGACTCCACCTACTCTCCCTCACTCTATCCCTTTCAGCCTTCCTATATTCTACCCTGCCATAGGCCAAAGGAGTTTGTTTATTAACTGATGATAATAAAACACATTTATGGCATACAGGGGAGAATACCACATCAATGAATTTGTCTACTTCTGTAGACAAGTCATGGATTGAAATGTACAGCTAACTGATTATATTCATATAATGTTAAAAACAGGCAGTATTAATAAAATGGTGATCAACTTAGCAACTTTAATTACCATTTTCCTCTGATAATATCCCATCTAGACTACATAAAGAAGTATTTTTCAACTTCAAAATACATTTTTTTCTACCAATCTCTTCATGATCCATCAACTCCTCTCTTTGACCCAATCCTTAAATATTTATTTACCTAAACATTCATCAAAAACAGATCCAAATTGATTTGAAAATTTTTGTTGGGTGGTAGTGGTGCATGCCTTTAATCCCAGCACTTGGGAGGCATAGGCAGGCGGATCTCTGTGAGTTCGAGAACAGCCTGGTCTACAAGAGCTAGTTCCAGGACAGGCTCCTAAGCCATAGAGAAACCCTGTCTCAAAAAACAAAAAAGAAAAAAAGAAGAAGATGATGAAAAGAAAAGGAAAAGAAAATTTGAATTTTTTCTCACTAATTTTCTTTCCTAAGTTTGGGTGAAATACCCGAAAGCTAAGGCTTTCTTGTGTAGGTCTTCAGGTCTGAAACAAGCAATACTAGATCTAAGCTACCCACCCAATATCTCTGAATACTGAATGCTATTGGAAAGTTTTCATCCCACAAGACTCCAATCAAATTGACATTCTATATTTGGTCACCTGAAGAATCTTTTTTAATACTGATAGAGATAACCTAGCATCAAAACTGTTTTCAGAGTTTATAAACATGGAACTGTTGAAGTTTATAGATTGTTTATATTATTTATTTACCTCTGTGTGTGTGTGTGTGTGTGTGTGTGTATGTGTGTTTAGCAGTGGGTGGCCAAAAGAAACTAAAGCAAGAAAGGTTTCTCATACTCTTTGGATCCTTTGCCTGATAGAGGTAAGAAAGAAACCATTAGAGTTCAGTCCAATTCGAGCTTGACACTATGACCCTGGAAATTCCTGCTCCATGGCTCATAGACTTCTTTTCTCCACTATATTCAGAGCATCAGAAAATTGGCAGCGTGTAGGACAGAGATAAGAGAGCACCCATCACAGTTTGGATGTTTTGGTTTAATAAAAAAAAACCTTGAGGAATTTTGTTTTGAAGCTGATATTTTTTGTAAGTTCTTTGAATTTTTTAGAAGATTTCAATCACTGCTTTTCAAGGGAAATTTTCGTAATTTTTTTCAACTGAACAAGAAGCTGTGCTATGCAAACAACAAAGATTTTTTTTCTTTTGAAAGTTATTCATGTCCCGCTCTAAGAATTGCCAGGGGAATTGAAATTTTAAGAAAAATATTAACCAAGCATGAGGGTTATAGTGTGTGCAGCTTTTGAGAGACAACCTACACTCTGAAGCTCTGAAGTTTTACGTTTCCGTCTATGCTTGGAATCCATGTTTCTCAGGAAGATTTTTAACTTAGTCAAATAAATTTGCATAACCTTTAGCCAAGTTGATTTTCTTTTAAAACGTAGCTTTATTCATTCTTACTATTTTTATGCCTTTATTTATCCCCATGTCAGTAACAAAAAGAGGATTTGAATCTGCCTGGATCCTCAATAGACCCAAACCACACTAATGTGAAACCATACTTACATTTTTCAGAATGTAAATAATTTCTCCTCTGAATTTTTACTTGTATGTTAAGTAGCCCATACTTGAAAATTTCACTGTCTCTATTTAACATGAAATAAAATGAGACACAGTACCACATACATTAAAACAGTTGTGTTCAAAGCAAGGATTTCTAAGCTCCAAGACGTAATGAGATTTCACTATGCATCCGGAAAATATGATGCTTTTCACAGAGACAAATTCCAGGCAAACTGGGGAATTATAATACAATAGATTTTTTTTGGTCTTTAAAATGTGAATTTTAGCAATCATCCTAAGGTAGAGCTAAGAAAGTTTTCTACGTTTTACTTAGATGGAATACATTCCAGTTAAGACTTCACTATTCTACTCTCTTCTGCCTAGTTTCACTCTCCTTCCCGCAATCAATTACTGCACTTCATCCACCAGAGCAGCTCATTTTCCTTTTTGGATATTTATTTTTAGCAGTAGATTATGTACATTACATCCAAGAATTGATAAGGAGATTAAATGACAAAATAATATTGTTGTCGCTATTATAAATATTATAAGGAGAGTTATTTTTAAAGTACAAGAATCCAGTAGTGGCATTCATATCTTGGTTGTAACCAACAGCTCTTTAGTTAAACCCACAGCCCACTGAACAAAAGAGATATAGAAACATAGCCAACTATGCAGGGCTGGTGAGATCATGGATTTTGGAGAACATACAATTACCACTTTATGAAATAAGGATAATTCCTAACTGCATTTTAAATGTTTATACTTATATCCACAGATAAGTCAATTCTCTAGACCTCTGTCCAGGGAGGAGCATCCCATTCCTTCACTCACACCCACCAAGTCCTGGAGGCCCCGAGCAGCCTCCACACACCCATGACCATCCACAACCACATTTGTAACCACAAGAGCCTTGGCAATGACTGCCCATGGAGAGGGACCCAAGAGTTTTATCAGCATCTACTAAAGGCACAGACCTGCCTGCACCCAGAGGAAGAACAATCACCTAAGCCTAAGCCAAAGGTCCCACCATCACCAAATGGAATAAGAGGGACCCTCTGAAGCAAAGGCCTCACCTGTACCCACTTGTTACATGAGACAGTTTGTTCATTCCCAGCTGCTCAGACCCAAAATGATCACACAGAAGCTATATTATTTGGCCAGTCACTGAGTTTTATTGCCAGCTAGCTCTTATATCTTAAATTAACACATATCTATTATTTTATATTTTACCATGAGACTCATGATTTACCAGCAAGGTTCTGGGCATCTGTCTCCGGCAGTGGCTACATAGTGTCTCACCAACTCTGCCTACTATCTCTCTATATCTTTTACAACCTGTCTATATTCTGTTAAGCCATTGGCTAAAAGCAACTTCTTTATTAACCAATGGCAATAAACATATTCATAGCATACATCACCTCCCATATCACCCACTGATGGAAAAAATGGGCAGAAGACAGTGTAAGAACACATCCAACATAAAAACCAATATGACACCACCAGAATCTAGTGATCTTATGACAGGAAAATTTGAACATCCTAACCCAGAAGAAGCAGAAGAAAACAATCTTAAATATAACTTTATGGAAATGATAGAGACCCTTAAAGAAAAAATGAAAAATTCCCTTAAAGAAACAGAGGAAGAGACAAACATAAAACTGGATTAAATCAATAAATCTCTTAAAGAAACCCAAGAACTGGCTCTACAAATATGCCCAAGAACCCACAAGGATGACCCCAGCTAAGACTCTAGGAAATAGAGGAGAGGGTGTCTGAACTGACCTTACTCTGTAGTCAGACTGATGATTATCTTAAATATCCCCATAGAATCTTTGCCCAAAAACAGATGGGAACAGATGCAATGACAAACATCAGAGAACTGGACTGAGCTCCTAAGATCCAGCTGAAGAGTAGAAGGAGTGAGAGTATGAGCAAGAAATTCAAGACCATGAGCGGGGCTCATCCACTGAGCCAGTTTGCTTGAGCTAATGGGAGCTCACCAACTCCAACTGGACTGGGAATGAATGAGCATGAAAACATCCAAGGCCCTCTGAAGAGGGTTGACATCTGGGGCAGACTGAGAGGTCACTGATAGTGACACTGGGATGTGTCCTACTGCATATACTGGCTTCATGGGATCCTATTCTCTTTGGATGTAAACCTTGCTCAACCTAGATGTAGTAAGAAGGGTCTTAGACTTTCCACAGGGCGGGGTGCATGGCACTCCCTTAGGGTTGGAGGGGTGGGGAGAGGGTATGTGGAGGGCAAGGGAGGGGACTGGGAGGAGAGGAGGGAGAATTTGGATTGGTATTTTTTAAGTAA
>NW_026068106.1:853080-856012 GCF_014885135.2 Alexandromys fortis
GTCAAATCTAAGAATAATAGGGATAGAAGAAGGAGAAGAAATACAACTCAAGGGTATAGAAAATATTTTCAACAAAATAATAGAAGAAAATTTTCTCAACCTAAATAATGATATGTCTATGAAGGTAAAAGAAGCTTACAGAACACCAAATAGACTGGACCAGAAAAGAAAAGTGCCCTCACCATATAATAATCAAAACAGTAAACATACAAAATAAAGAAAGAATATTAAGAGCTGCAAAGGAAAAATGCCAAGTAATATACTAAGGCAGACCCATCAGAATCATACTTGACCTCCCAATGGAAACTTTGAAAGCCTGGTCAGATATGATGCAGACACTGAGAGATCATGAATAAGGTCAGACTACTGTACTCAGAAAAGCTTTTAATAATCATAGGTGGAGAAAACAAGATATTCCATGACAAGACCAAATTTAAACAATACCTTCCACAAATCCAGCATTACAGAAAGTACTAGGAGGAAAACTCCAACCCAAGAAAATTAGCTGCACACACAGAAATGCAAGCAACAAGTAACCTCATACCCCACACTAGCAAACCCCAAAGAAGGGAAACACACAAACCCTACCACCAAAAAATGAACAGGACTAAACAATCACTGGTCACTAATATCTGTTAATAACAATGGACTCAATTCACATATAAAATGACACAGATTAGCAGAATGAATATGAAAACAGGATCCATCCTTCTGTTGCAAACAAGAAACACACCTTAACCTCAAAGGCAAGCATTGCTTCAGAGTTAGGTAAAGATATTTCAATAAAATGAACCCAAGAAACAAGCAGGTGTAGCTATGCTAATATATAACAAAATAGACTTCAAACTAAAATTAATTTTAAAAATGGAGAACACTTATCACAGGGAAAAAAACCATCAAGATGAAGTCTGAATTCTGAACATCTATGCCCCAAACACAAGAGCCCCCACATAAGTAAAAGAAACATTACTAAAGCTTAAATCTCACATCAGACAACACACACTACTAGTAGGAGACTTCAACTCCTCACTCTCAACAATGGACAGATCTGTGAGACAGAAATTTAACAGAAAAATAAGAGAATTAACAAATCTCATAGATTAAATGGCCTTAGCAGACATCTACAGAACATTTCACCCAAACACAAAAGATTATACCTTTTTCTCAGTACCTCATGGAACCTTCTCTAAAATTGCCCACATACTGAGTCACAAAGCAAATCTCAAAAAATACACAAAAATTGGAATAATCCAGGTATCTTATTGTATTACCATGGCTTAAAGTTCGAATCCAACAACAGAATGAACTGCAGAAAGCCATCAAATTCATGGAAATTGAACAGCGCTCAACTAAATCACCCCTGGATGACGAAAGAAATAAAGAAAAAAATTAAGAACTTTCCAGAATTCAATGAAAATGAATGCACAAAATACCCAACCTTTGGCACACCTTGAAAGCAGTGCAAAGACGAAAGTTCATAGCAATAAGAGTTTACATAAAGAACCTGGAGAAAACTCACACTAGTGATTTAACAGCATATCTGTAAGCTGTAGAACAAAAAGAATCAAACTCACTCAGAAGGAATAGACGCCAGGAAATAATCAAATTGAGAGCTGAAATTAATAAAATAGAAACAAAGAAAGTATTATAAAGAATCAATGAGAGAAAGAGTTGGTTCTTTGAGAAAGACAACAAGATAGATAAACCCTTATTCAAGCTAACCAAAAGTCAGAGAGAGAATATGCAAATTAACAAAATTAGAAATGAAAAAGGGGGACATAATAACAGACACAGAGGAGATCCAAAGAATCATTTGCTCATACTTCAAAACCCTGTACTCCACAAAATAGGAAAATTTAAAGGAAATGGACAATTTTCTGGATAGGTACCATATACCAAAATTAAATCAAGAACAGATAAAAAAATTTAAATAGACCTATAACCCCTAAGAAAATAGAAGTAGTCATCAACAAAAGTCTCCCAACCTCCCTCCCCCAAAAAAGCCTAGGACCAAACGGTTTTATTGTAAAATTCAACCAGAATTTCAAAGAAGAGATAATACCAATGCTTCTCAAATGGTTCCACACAGTAGAAACAGAAGGAATATTGCCAAACTTTTTTTTTATGAGGCAACAGTTACCCTGGTATCCACACCACACAAAGATGCAAATAAGAAAAAGAATTACAGGCCAATTTTCCTCATAAACATTGATGAAAAAATACTCAATAAAATACTGACAAACCTTATCCAAGAACACACCAGAAATCTCATCCATAATGATCAAGTCAATTTCATCCAAGAGATGCAGGGATAGTTCAACATATGAAAATCTATCAGTGTAATATACCATGTACATAAACTGAAAGAAAAAATATGGTCATTTCATTATACGCTGAAAAAGTATTCAAAAATACAATACCCTTCATGATTAAGGTCTTGAAGAGATCAGGGATACAAGAAACATATCTAAACATAATAAAAGCAATATACAACAAGCCAACAGCCCATATCAAATTAAATGGAGAGAAACACAAAGCAATTCCACTAAAATCAGGGACAAGACAAGGCTTGGTCTACTCTCTCCATATCTATTCAACATAGTATTTGAATTCCTGGCTAGAGCAATAATACAACAAAAGGAGATCAAAGGAATACAGATTGGAAAAGAAGAAGTCAAACATTTGCTATTTGCAGATGATATGATAGTATACATAAGTGACCCCAAAAATTTGATGAGGAAATGCCTACTGCTGATAAACAGTTTCAGTAAAGTGGTAAGATATAAAATCAACTTAAAAAAAAAACAGTAGCCTTCCTATGTGCAAATGATAACTGTGCTGAGAAAAAAAATCAGAGAAACATCACCATTTATAATAGTCACAAATAACACAAAATATCTTTTTTTTAAATATAATTTTTTATTGAAAAAAA
>NW_026068106.1:860546-862368 GCF_014885135.2 Alexandromys fortis
TGTCAGCAGGGCCTATGGTGGCTCCATGTGTGCCAAGTGCGTCTGTGACAGGATCAAGTGGGCTTTCCTTATTGAGTAGCAGAAAATTGTGAAAATGTTGAAGGCACAAGTGCAGAGTCAGAAAGCAAAATAAATGTGTGGCTTTTTAAAGGTCAAGGCTTAGTTTGTGGGAAAAAAAATCCCTGCACAATTCTTCACAGAAGAAAAGGCAATACTCAACTTCATATGGAAAAACAAAATATCCAGAAGAGCCAAACAATCCTCTATAATACAGGAACTTCTGAAGGCATCACCATCCCTAATGCCAAACTCTATTATAGAGCTACAGTAATAAAAACAGCTTAGTATTGTCATTAAAACAGGCAGGTGGACCAATGGAATTGAATCAAAGACCCGGATTTGGATCCACACACCTATGAACACCTGATTTTTGACAAAGAAGCTAAAATTATACAATAGAAAAAAAGAAAAGCATCTTCAGCACATGGTGCTGGCAAAACTGGATGTCAACACTTAAAAGAATGCAAATAGATTCATATCTATCTCCGTGCACAGAACTTAAGTCCAAATGGACCAAAGATCTCAATGTAAGTCCAGCCACACTGAACCTTATATCCACAGATAAAGATAGCTTCCCCCTACATCAAAGAAACTTCTTTTTGCATTACAAAAAAACTAAAAACTATAAAACTGAAGAGAATAAGTGCTTGTGTGATGCCCAACCCCACCCCACCCATCCACAACTCAAACCTACATTTAATGTTCATAGAATGTGGAGGAAGAGAAGGCAAAAATATTGTAAGAGCCAGATGAACACGATGCTTACTGTGAGATTGCATTACCTAGAAATATCAGGGAAACAGGGTAGCTACACCCATGAAATCTCAACAACATTGTTTCCTAAACAAGACTGAACACAGACAGCACTAGCAGACATGCTGGCATAGAACAGGGAAACCTCAAAGAACTCCAATACTAGACAAAAACTACAGGCAGATAAAGAATGATGAGAATAGAGAGAAAGCGATCTTCCCTAAGGAAGAGCTTCCAATTGGTTATCCTATACCAAATAGTCATTGCTGAAATCAGATACAAGTAACATAATATGTACTGAGAAAATTATATTTAATTATTTAGGAGTGTTTGTGTGGGGGTGGGGGTGTAAATAACAATTAAGGAAAAAGAGGACAGAGACATTGAATTTGAAAGAGAACAAAGGGATACATGGGAGGATTTGGAGGGAGGAAAGAGAAAGGAGAAAATGGTGTAATTACATTTTAATCTAAAAAAAAAAATCAAGTAGAAAGGAAACCAAATGGTAAGAGGAAAGGGATCAGATGCGGCACATGGGAAGGTGAATATGATCAAAAGATATCATATAGGCTTATAAGATGCATAATAAAATTATTATATATGATCAATAGATGTCATTAAAAAACTTTAAAAGTACAGAAGGAGAGGGCAGGAGAAAGGGTGAATAATACTAAGGATGTTTTCCACTTGGAATGATAATGGTCCCCACAAAAGCAATAGCCTATTTAACAAAAGATTCAATACCAGTCATGCAAAACTTCTGCCTGAGTTGTTAGGCAGGACAATCCAATATCAAATATAGGTATTACCATTGCTCTTGGTTACCTCTCAGAAGTAAGAAGAGTGCCTGACACCAAACACTTCAGACAGAGAATGATTCCACTGGATCTAAACTTAAGGTCTCCTTTCTGTGGTCTAGCATTCATGGCACCAGAAAATACTATACAAGCTTCCAAGGGTATGAAGTGTTCAATAGCCCTGTCCAGCTGCAATGCCAAGCAAAAATTGG
>NW_026068106.1:863144-872146 GCF_014885135.2 Alexandromys fortis
GGGGGGATGGGAGAAGGGGAGGAGGTGGAAATTTTTAAGTAAAATATTATTATTACTATTACTATTATTAATAATAATAAAGTGAAGGAAAAATAAAACTTTATAGCTAAACATAAAAAAACAAGAATGACCAGCATGACAAGACATCTCCAAAGGTAAAATAATAGTAATCATTTTTTGCAGTAACCAACAGCTGTCTAATTGTAAACAGAATAGGAGGAAAAATCATGCCAATTTTCTTCCTGTTTCTGTGGCAAAAACACTGGCCAAAGCAACTTGATGGGGGAAAGTGGAGTTATTTAACTCACATTTCCATGTCACAGTACTTCACTAAGGAAAGATAAAGTAGAAACGCAAGACAGGATCCTAGAGGCAGGAACTAACTCAGAGGTCATGGAGGAAGGAGTGCTGTTTACTGGCTTCCTCCCACTCTTGCTCAGTTCCTTTTCTTATGCATCTCAGACCCATCTGCCTAGCCATACTGTCACCCAGAACCAATACGTGCCCCCTTCATCAGACAGTAATCAAGAACATGCTCCTCAGACTAGTGCACAGGCCGATCTCATGGAGCCTTTTCCTCACTTCAGATTTCATCTTCCTGGGTCTCCAGTTTGTGTCATATTAACAAAAATTAGCCAGCATAGCTTCTTCCTTAATGGTTGCACATAAAAATACTCCAACTTCCACACATGGATACAGGCACTACATTGGTGGTAGTTTCTATATTGCCACCACTTCAAATATCATCAAGAAGTGGAAGATGCCATCTCCTTTAAGGAGGATGCTGCTGAGTTAAGGTCAAGTCCCTTCAGTCCACTACGTAGACTGCAAATCCTCTAGCTGGTTTCTCTCTGAGGTGTATGAAGTTGCATGCCCTCTCCAAATGAGAAAGCGCTCTGAAACAACTGGTATGATATAAAGAGACTGACACCAAGCATCGCAGCTTGATTTCACAGCACACCACATGGAGTTTTTTCTAAAAATGAAAAGAATTTAGCATTTCCTTGATATTTGGGGCTCTAACACCATAACCATTCCACCTTTCCTGTGTGACTTCGAAAAGAGCAGACTGGCTGGCAAACAAGAGACAATTTGCATGTGAAGACAAACAAACAGAAGTCTGCAGTGTGCCACCTCCAAAAGAATTGCTTAAAAAGGAGGAGGAATCAAAATTTTAAGAGAGGTGTTACTGGACTAGTGATGCAGTATCTTTCTCATCCTTTATATTCTAATAATTTCAAATAAACCAGACCTGACCTCAGTTCATCACCAATGCTTTCTGTGAAACCTTGCTGGTTTAAGGTATTTCCTGACCCTATAATATCATGACAACAGCATCAGAGTTTGTTGGTAAATAACATTACAATCTATAACTCAAAATACATTCTTCTACCAATACTTATTGCCCTCTACAGCATTATCATAAGCTTTATTCCTTAACTTTGAATCACTTACAGCCACACCAACACCTCACAGCCACCCCTAGATGTAGCTGAAATATAAACATTCACACAATCTCTTAAAGCCATTATCCCCAGGAGCTCCAGATTCAGTTGTATTCATCTATAGTTTTGTTTTTCAAGGCATCCAAAAGAAGTAAGAATCTGTGCTTAAGACTTATCCTTAATGATATCACAAGATTCTATAGAAAAAGGATGAAAAATATTAATAGCATTCAAGGTAACTGATCTTTAATAGAGGTAACAAAGTCGTCATTCACATACATACACATACACAAACACAAATACATACATAGTATACAATTCAAAATAGACTGTTTGTATACTCAAAGTTGATTTCTTGAACATATATCTCCAAGTATTTCTTCAAAAATCTATGACCATGAGGGCAAGAGAGACAGTTCAATGGTAAAGAGCACTTCCAGAGAACCTAGATTTAATTCTCAGAACCCACATAGCTATTCACGATCATCTGTACCTCCAGTCTCAGAGAGTTTGACTCCCTCTTCTGGATTCCATGGGTACCATGGGTGCATGTGGTAATGTGTGTGTGTGCATGCATGTGTGTGTGTGTGTGTGTGTGTGTAAGACCATGATTATTATTTATAGTCAAGAGTTAGGACATAGAAACAATGATCTTCCATTCAGGCCTAGTTCATATAGAATAATTATCTCTAGTCTATTTCTTTCCTTTTCTGCAAACAGCTGCAGAAAATTAGAAAGAAGGTTCTGGAAAAACACATTTTACAAATTTTAAAGACAAAATAATTTTAATAATATCATTTATTTAAACTAATACATTATAAACTGTTAGTTATACATGCAATATAGTAACATTGTTTTCATATGACATTTTCAAAATGGCTGTTTTCCAGCTGTATTACATCTCATGGAGAATAACTGTGGTTCAAATGGTCACCAGTCATATTCAAGCTGGTGATGACCATAACAGCATAGTTATAATCAAGGATGGTGACATCCATTACAGGAAATAACTGGGCCTCTGAGTCAGCTTGTGAGAGGCTATAGTCATGATGCTCCACTTTACCTATTATAGCAGTGAGATCTCATTTTCTAATTTGTAAATGTACTGAGACTTTAAAGCATCTTACTCCAAGTTAACACAATCTTAACAAATAATATTCTATAATATTAGTATGAATGTTTGATCCTCTGAGGTTTGTTTATCAACATATCAATGGTCTACCCAAAAATTTACAAGACAGAGAAGGCTCTCTATGATGAAGTATACCTGTGGCATGCCATAGTAACTACAGTTTCAGGCTTACTGACACCCTTTTCCAGACTATAAAGGCACCTGCACACAAGTGGTGCACATAGACACAGACACTAATACATAAATACAAGTCACTTTTTTATAAAGTACTATAGGGTAACATTTTAACTAGTGAAAAGTAGGCTTACGGAAGAGAATGGGCACACCCACACTATCACATGTTATAGACACCATGCCATTGTGTACTAATAATGAGACTGAAGGTACAGATGGTTAGGAGCAGCTGTATGGGTCCTGGGAATTAAGCCGAGGTCCTCTGGAAGAGCAACCTGTGCTCTTAACCATTTTTCTGTCTCTCTTGCCCTCATGATCATATATTTTGAAAAAAAAAAAAGACTTAGTGATATGTGTTCAAGAAATCCAATTTTGATCACATAGGCAGTCTATTTTGAAATGAATATTACGCACTCATTGACATTGGAAGTGTCTGTGGCTGAGTACAGAAAAGAAGTGGTATGATCAAAACACATAACAAGAGAAAGAGGCAGCAATATAAAGAAACTAGGAAAAAGTGTGTTACATAAATACTGGATCCAAGAGAACACAGAATGCATAAAAGAAGGTGTTCGCTAATAGAGGACAAAGACAGCATTCTTAGACTGGAGAACAGAGGTGTTCTGCTTGACTCCGAGATTAATGAAACCAAGCAGGGATAATATTGGTGGTGTGAGATGAAAGGGGTACTTTGTCAAGTAGAACCCCCTGTGCCTGGCTTCTTTAAACATTTTTATTTATTTGTATGTGGGTGTGTGCATGTGAATGTACATGAAGTTGCCTATAGAAGCCTGAAGAGGGCATCAAATCCTCTGTAGGTAGAGTTACCTAGACGCTGGGAATAGATTCAAATTTACTGGAAGGGCCATACGTTTTTTCAACCACTGAGCCCTCCCTCTAACCCCTCCTGGTTTGGAGGTTCTGCTTTTTCTCTTCTGTACATACATACATACACACACACACACACACACACACACATTCAGAGTTCACTATATAGATTGAATCAGTGGGAAGAACACAGCAGGAGTGTGTGTGTGTGTGTGTGTGTGTGTGTGTGTGTGTGTAAAATCACTGGAATATCTCTTAAATCTCCTAAATATTTAGGTGAGTTAGTTAGTAAATTAAGGCATTCTAATAGACTCATAAGAAACATTACAATACTGTAGCTGTATAGTAGAGTTTGAAGTCGGGGATTGTGAAAACTCCAGAAGTTCCTTTATTTTACAGGATTATTCTGGCTATCCTGGGATTTTTGCTTTTCCACATGAAATTGAGTGCCATTCTTTCAAGGTCTGTGAAGAATTTTGTTGGGATTTTGATGGACTTCGCAGTGAATCTGTAGATTGCTTTTGGTAAGATTGCCATTTTTACTATGTTAATTATACCTACCCAAGAGCACGGAAGATTTTTCCATTTTCTGGTGTCTTCTTCAATTTCTTTCTTCAAAGAAAGTTCTTGTCATACGTATCTTCCACTTGTTTGGTTAGAGTTACTCCAAGATATATTATTTGTGGCTAGTGTGAGGGGTGACATCTTATTTGGGTGAAAGGTGACATCAGTTCCTAGATAATTAGTCATGCAATGCATTTTAGCCTCCGAACTGTAAGGAGATAAGAGGCTTAGGAGCCTGTACGTGATTCATGTTTCCTGCCCCTGAGGAGAAATCCTGGAAACAGGAGCTAAGTTAAACTTCAGGCTAAATTTGTCTCTTGAATGGCAGTGTTTAAAAGTCTCTCCTTGTTGTCTACACTGAATCCTGAGCAGAAGCAATAAAGAAATCTACTAATTGAAGCTACAGAGAGCTGGATTTATTTGCTGTTGCAGAATAAGGAAACCTATCCTGATGATGTAATTGCCATTTTAACCTTCATTTGATTTCTTATAAAAGGCAGTTGGTATGGTAGTTTTATTTTATTTTATTACTGGAAATAGTTTTTAATACAAATACAATATTTTCTGAATTCAGTTTGGCCTCCCCCAACTCCTCCCAGATCCTTAGCACCTCCCCAACCACCCACCCAAATCCATACCAATTCTTTTTCTGATTAGAAAACAAAGACTGGAGAGATGGCTCAGTGGTTAAGAGCATTGCCTGTTCTTCCAAAGGTCCTGAGTTCAATTCCCAGCAACTACATAGGGGCTCACAACCATCTGTAATGAGGTCTGATGCCCTCTTCTGGCATTCAGGCATACACACAGACAGAATATTGTATACATATTTTTTTTTTATTTTAAAAAAAGAAAAAGAAAACAAACAGGCATCTAACAAAGTAAAAATAACAGAGTTTTAAAAAAAAGAAGAAGAAGACAAAAAATCCAACAGAAAAAATAATTCAAAGAAAAGTCACAAGAAACACATATAGACAAAGAGGCACATACATTTGCACACACAGAAAAGCCATAAAAACATAGAACTGGAAGCCATAATATGTAATATAAGCAAAGGACCTGTAAGGATTTTTTAAATGTCCAGACAAAGCATTATGATAACAAAAAAAAAAAAAAGCCGCCAAAAGTATCACTGACTTAACTTTGTATAGATGATCATCTACTGCTGGGGATGGGCCTGCCATTAAGTGTGGTTTATGTGCCCCATGAGACTCCACTGGAGAACACTACCCCACAAAAATACACTATAACCTGGAATTGTGAACCCAATAAACGATTTTCCCCGCTGTTGATCAGAGGGTTTTATCACAATAACAGAAATGAAATTAAGACAATTGAATGAGTCCTGCTTTGTCCTATAAACATAAACTGATATATATCAATATATATCGATATATATGTAAATATATATTTAGATATTACAGTACATACACATTTAAAACAACCTATGACAAGTACCAATAACTAAACAGTTTTCATGTTTGATTTTTTTGCCAGTCTGTTCCAATATGGAAAACCCTAAACTGACAACATCTGGTTAGTGTCCCAGTTTAAGTGCCACTGTGGTGAAGGGCGTGGAACTCAGTTCCATGGTTCCTAAAGTCATGCAATTGTTGACCATGTGTCCTTTTATTTTTGCCCTACCTGATCATCTCCAGAGCTCAGACTCCAGCACAATCTTTCCACTTTTAGTAACAAGCTGGGGCATAGAATCAGACAAAACTCTAAACCAATTTCTTGCTTAAGGTGTAGGATAGCATCCAACCTAGAGGAACAACCAACATGGCTGAGAAGAGACGTCATATGGAGGCTTGTTTCATTTTATTTTTTTAATATTTATTTATTTATTATGTATACAATATTCTGTCTTGTGTGTATGCCTGAAGGCCAGAAGAAGGCACCAAACCCCATTACAGATGGTTGTGAGCCACCATGTGGTTGCTGGGAATTAAACTCAGGACCTTTGGAAGAGCAGGCAATGCTCTTAACCTCTGAGCCATCTCTCCAGCCCTTCATTTTATTTTTAAAGCCAAGTGATCCTTAAAATGAAATGTTATTCCCACATAGGAAATACATACTGATCAGAGCAGACTGACTAGAGCAGAATCAAAATCAGAAACCCAAAGTCAGAACCATCATATTTCTAGCAGACACAATTCCAAAATCACATTACTAAACAATCTCTAAACTCTCATCAAAATCAGGCAGTGCAATTGAAAGTGAGAATAATTATGTCAGGCATTGTTGTGGCTGCAAAAATGGTTAGGTGCATTATCTACTTATTATTAGCACCTAATAAAAGGCCAAAATGTACACATATTTCTGTAAATTCAAGGCACAAAAGTTTCACTAACTACAAGCTTTCCAAATGTATTTTGACCACAAAAATATTTCATTATATTGAACTGCTAACAACACGCACAAGCTAAGACATACTTGGATTCTAGTGTCAACCAAAATGACTTAGATACATTTTTTTGCTATAAGAGCTGTATATGTCATCTGTCAGTTTAAATAGACTTTTAATTACAATAACTAGCATACCAGAGATACTTTACAATCTATCGACACTGTGTGAACTAAAATTATCAAAGAAGATGTGTGATTCAAACCAATAACTATCAAGTAAGATTTATCATGGCACTGGGTAATTGGCAGTTGTTGCATGTATGTGCTTGCAATGCAGATAGGAAGCTAAAAATTCACTCAGGAAAGTATCGGGAACTGATGGGTTCAGTCAAAAGCCCTTAATTATGAAAAATTGAATAAGTATATTCTAGGTTTTCCTCTCTTTTTAAAATATGTATACTCCTTAGAAGTAAAACACATTTGAGTGACAATCATGTGTTGCCCTGGTTTAGGGAAGCACTGTGACATATCTGCTGTATCTGCTTCAAATCAGGTAAAGGGGAATATAGAGAAAAATATCAGGCTTAAGGGTTGTGTATGAGAAGTGGCATTGGAAGGACTGGGGACTGAGTAGGTGGAATGGGGCCCAGTAACCCAGAAACTGAGCAAGCATGGTGGTGCATGCCTGCACTCCCAGCACTCAGTGGGTGAAGAAAAAAGAGTCAGGAGTTCAAAGTCATCGATGGCCTCATTGTAAGCTTGAGCTCAGCCTAGGATGCATGAGAAGCTGTCTGAAAAAGAATGAAAGTGGGAGCCTGCATAATGACTGCATGGGTAAAAGCACTTGGATCCTAAGATGCAAGACTGCCCACATGAGATTGATCCTCAGGACCCAGGTAAAGGTGTAAGGAGAGACCAAATATCCAGAGTTACTATGACAACCACACACACACTGTGACAATTGTGTGCATATGTATACACAATCAATGAAAACATATCAAATTGCCATGTAAAGTAGAAAACAAACTAGAAATAGTGACAGACTTGAAACACTTAAGAGGCTGCAGTGGGAGAGCTGTGCGTTCCAAACCACCCTGTCTGTAGTGAACTTTGAATCAGCTCAGACAGATTAGTGAATACAGATTTAAAACAAAATACATTTTGAAAGGCTTTGGGAACAGCATTTTTCTTATCAAACAAGGCCCTACATCCAAACTGTAACCCTAAAATCAAAACAAAACAACAAAAACAAACCATTAAGTTTTATAAAAGACTTTGTGTAGAATTGACATTAAATAGTCTATTTATTAATAGATGATGTGGAAATATGAGTGTTTTATAATAGTTGTTGAGCAAGCTTTGGTGAATGTATACCAAAGAATTTATCAAACTCAAGAAAAACATCAAATTTGGTAGCAAAGACCTGGTGGTGTTCTCATATGCTTCTTTAAATGTCTTATGAATGTATCAATATTACTATTTTAGAGGCAGCACTGGCAACAAGGATCGTTTTAACTTTTTAGTTACATTTATTTATTGTCTGTGTGCATGTGTGTCGCAGTGTGTGTGTGACAGGCAGAGCACTAATTGCAGCAGTTGGTTCCCTTCCTTCCACCACTGTGCACATTCTGGGATTTATACTCAGTTTGTACAAACAAGTGTCCTTGCTGGCTAAGCCCTCTTGCCAGCCCCATTTTTGTTTCTTTATGATTGTTATAACCACTTTCTTTAACTTTATTGTTATTTTTAAAAGCTTTTTGTTTTAATAGTTCCTTAGTTTCTTTGTTGTATGTCATTAATTTCTAAAAAGGTTCTTAGTATTTTTCTCTTTCTTTGAAACTTGTGTACTCCTGTTTTTTAGTATTCTTATATTTATTTTTATTATTTAAAACAATTTTTAACTTTATATATATATTGATCACATTCTTCCCTTCCCCTATCCATTTCTTCCAAATTCGCTCCCTCTCCCCACCCGTCCACATTTAAGTTCTTTCTCAACAAACAAACAAAAATCCAATACAACAACAAAATTCCCTAACAAACAAAAAAACACCAAACTGTAGCCAAAAAAAAAAGTGCACACACAAACAAAACAAAACTGTGGAATCCATTATCTGTTGGTCAACTACACCTGAACATGAGTCCTGTCCTGGATCCTGAAATGGTTAACATATCCACAGTCACTCCATTGGAGAAAACTGATTTTGCCTCCCAACAGGTATAAGTGACACTTTCAGTTATTAACCTTTACCCTAGTGACTAGGTTTTCATTCATTCATTCACTCATTCAATTTTAAATAAAATATAATAAAATAAAAACAAAAGCTACCATGTAGCGATAGGAGCGGCAGGGCTGCGTTCCTGGCACCCAGCCGCCCACATGGCTAGCTTATGCCCAAAATAATTACACGGAAACTGTATTCTATTAAACACTGCCTGGCCCGGCTAGTTCCAGCTTCTTATTGGCTAGCTCTTACATATTGTTCTAACCCATTTCTAATATTCTATGTAGC
>NW_026068106.1:874118-880860 GCF_014885135.2 Alexandromys fortis
TATGCCCGAAATAATTACACGGAAACTGTATTTTTTAAACACTGCCTGGCCCGTTATCTGTAGCCTCTCATTGGCTAGCTCTTACATATTGTTCTAACCCATTTCTAATATTCTATGTAGCCAACGAGCTGGCTTACCAGGGAGGATCTTAACCTGCGTCTGTCTGGAGCGGGAGAATCATGGCGACTCCTTGACTCAGCTTCTTTTTCCCAGCATTCTCTTCTGTTTACTCCACCCATCTATGTTCTAACCAATAAAATGGGCCAAGGCAGTTTCTTTATTATAATTAACCAATGTCCTTTCTCCATCACTACCACATTGATGTTAGACAAGACAAAGCAACAGAAGGAAAAGAACCCAAGAGAAGGTCCAAGAGTCAGAGACCCACTTATTTCCACTCTCAGGAATACTCACAAAAACTAAACTTGAAGCCATAATATAAGTGCAGAGGACCTGGTGCCGATGCGTACAGACCCTGTGCATCCATCCTCAGTCTCTGTGAGCAATAAGATCTTGGTTCATGTTGATTTAAAGGGTCTTGTTTTCTTGGTGTCCTCCATCCCCTCTGGCTCTAACAGATTTTCTGCCTCCACTTCCATGGGGTTCCCTAAGTTCTCTGAGGAGGAGGGACTTGAGTGAGAAACCTTGTGTTTTAGTTAGGGTTTCTATTGTCATGACAAAACATCATGACCATGACAATTCTTATAAAGGAAAACATTTAAATGAGGTTGGCTTAGATTGAGAAGTTTAGTCCATTATCATCATAGCAAGAAGCATGGCAGCATGCAAACAGATGTGGTGCTGGAGAAGGAGCTGAGAGTTCTACATTAGGATTCCCAGGCAACAAGGAAGTGAACTGTCTACCACCCTGTATGGAACTGGAGTATATGTGAGACCTCAAAGCCCACCACACAGTGTTGACAGAGGTTTCTGTCTCTCCCAGTCCTGCACCATTCAGTTTCAAAGAAACACACAGAGATCTACATTAATCATAAACTGGTTGGCCTATTAGATCAGGTTTCTTATTAACTCTTATAACATACATTAGTCCATTATTCTGGCCTATGCTAGTCACTTGGCTTGGTATCTTATATCAGCAAGGCCTTCTCATCTTGCCTTTTCTGTGTCTGGGTAAGGAATGCAGACTCAGCCTTTTCACTTTCCAGAATTCTCTTGTTCTCGTTGCCCCGCCTTTACTTTCTGCCTGGTTGCCCCACCTATACTTCCTGCCTGGCTACTGGCCAATCAGAGTTTAATTAAAGCAATACAATTGATAAATCTTTACCGGGTACAAGAGCATTATCCCACAGCGCCACAGTGACATACTTCCTCCAACAAGGTCTTGCTGCAACAAGGACCATAGTTACTCCTACAAGGCCACACCTCCTAATAGTGTCACTTCCAACTGGCCAAGCATTCAATCAGATGAGTTCATGGGGTCATTCAAACTACCACACCTTGGAACATTCAGTCCTAAATAAGATGTTTTGGGTTTTTTTTTTGAAATATATTTATTTATTATGTATACAATATTCTGTCTGTGTGTACGCCCGCAGGCCAGAAGAGGGCACCAGATCCCATTACAGATGGTTGTGAGCCACCATGTGGTTGCTGGGAATTGAACTCAGGACCTTTGGAAGAGGAGGCAATGCTCTTAACCTCTAAGCCATCTCTCCAGACCCTGTTTTAGGTTTTTTAACATAAAATGTAAGGTTACCAATTTAAGATTCCTATTATTGCCTCTGTTTGCTCACTTTCTGAGGTGATGAAATGTCTTGCAAGCTCCTGCCAAAAGGAGTAGTCTGTATTCTTAAGAAATTCTGCATCACCAAAAACCTTTAGATTGCAGAAAATATAATTTTTTAATGCAGACACATTTCTTTAAAAAATTATCCAGAATAAATTGTGACTTTTTTACAGTCGGATCTAGTAAACACACATATAATCCTACAATCTGAGGGGCGGAGGCAGAAGAATTTCAGGAGGAATCTATCCTGGACTACATAATGATGTCTTGTCAAAAAGAAGAACTGTATCTTACATAATTGTCATTATATGTGTTATTTACATATTTTCTTCATGTGCCTCCCTAAGGATAATCAATTATGAAACTTTTGTCTAGATAAATCTCAAACATGGACAATGCCTGTAAAGTGAACTTTAAATAAGAAAACATCATGTTGTACATGATTGACATTATTTTCTTTCTTGGTGATCAATGACATGAGCAACCTTATTATGAAAGGCATTATAGATGCCAAGAATGTAACTCACTGGACCACATCTGCCTTTTGAGATCTTTTCTCGAAATACTATTAAAAACATTGACATCTGTGAACTAGACAGCCACTGAACACAATGAATGGAGAGCTGGTGTTTTCTCAAGGTAAATAATCTAAATGAAGAATGAATCATATGCTGTAGCTGGAAGGCATAGAAGCAAAAGTGGTATCATTGCTAGAACATTAGTCAGTGGTAAAACATAATTGTTTCATGCATATAAATCTAGTCTATCAAGTTTATTATTTTTATTCTACTCTTTCTTGGTGACCTTTAATACAAAAAATAGTGTAAACCAGAGAACTTAAATAATTAATGAATTGACTCCTTTGAATTTCCATCAATGTCCTTAAGCATAAAATTAAAAAGGAAAGAATAAGAGATTAGAAAACTATAAATAAAATACCTAACATAGACTGGGGTTGACATGGAGCTGTCTTTAGCCTTATCAAAATGATCTTAATTTCATTACTAAATTAGTCTCCCAGTATCTCTTGAGACACCAGCTCTGGCATTGATTTAAGAATTTATTAAAGGAGTGAGAGTAACAAGACCTGAGTGCCAGCAATAAGACAGCATGTCATCTGCTGAAAAAATCTTAAAATAATTATAGTCCTAAAAATTAGGCTGTTTTTTCTTCCACTTAGGTACCAACAACTCTGAGCAATGACTGACAACGAAGCACTCCAATCAACCTAGGATGGGCTACCCCCATACATTCCTTTCACTAGTTCTGAACAGCTCATAAAACGAAAGAAAAATTCATGTAAGAAATGTGGATTCCTGGAGGATGCTGAAGAAGTTCACCTGTTATTACAGGCGCCCTCTACAGGGCATTAAAGGATTCCCAGCGTATAAAACTTCCAAATATTCACCAAGCTCACCTTCCTACAGGAGCTTTCTTTAAGTTTCCCTGTCCAAGCCCAAAACACTGAATAAGGAAAGTATAATATTAATAATTTGCATTGTTAACAAATGAAATTAAAATTGGCATGCTTACTTTCTTCTTATTGTTTGCTGTCACAAACCAGACACTACAAGGAAAGCAGATCTCACAGAATGGCTTGTGCTATAGGATAGAGGCTTGCCTGAAAACCTGCAGGAAGAAGCAGAAGCATTCAATGACAGGTTTTCGAAGCTATATAAATTAAAGAATAACATAATCAGTAGGCAGGAGCATGGAAGAACGGGGGGAAAGGAGACATCTTAAAAGACTTGGTGTGTGTTTTTCTTGTCATTGGGATTGTGCGTAGATGCAGTAAGCCGACAGCATTGACTAACCATATTTTGTAGACTTTGGAGGCTAACAACATAGGGATGTGTGTGGTCCTTATTGTTCTTCAGTGTATTTTTTAATCCACCCCTGTGGAACCATGTGGGTAGACAGGTGTCGGGGTTAAAAATTCATATGGTATGTGATAGGATTTGGGTGAGGAAATGGAGCAGAAGGGATGGACATTTTAACAGCTTGTGGGGTTTTATAAGTGGAAAAGGAAGAGGGAACATATTTTCTCCAATGGGAAAATCCACTGAAATACATAATCGTGCACACTGAAAAGCCAAAGAAGTCTAATTTCAAAGTTCTAAGAGACATTTTAGAAAACGGAAATAATACACTGAAGGACTAATACACTATGCAAAACTAGGAGCTTTCACCAGAGAACTTTCTAGTTAGTATGAGAACAGATTAATTGTGTCATTAGTCAGTAAACCAATTTGGGCCAGGGAGAGGGAAAAAGGAAACAGACTCTTGCTGTAACCCAATTTTAAACAGGCACCACATCAACCCTTTATTCAGCGAATAATTACTGTGATTGGGAATGCATATTAAAAAAATCTATCAACAGTGGAGAATGAAAACCAAGGCTTTTAAAAATCAGTTCTACTTTCATGTAAGCTGTAAGTGAGAAACACTGCAAGGATAAACATCAGTACAGCCTGTATTTGGGTAGATGTTTCACATAAGGAATCTGTAATTAAAACAATAATTACACAGAAAGAAGATGTTTTTTCTCATTGTACAAAAAGGCTCAGAGAGCCTCAAACACTGCAAATATAATATATTATATATATTAAAGTTAATAATTGAACCATGATTCATTTGAATATTAGTATATGAATAACTGCCAAGTATATGTGAGGAAACTGTGACATCATATTAAAAAATAACCAAATAACTAGAAGTTTGAGGTAGACAGGCATGACATAGATTACAGATGGTAGATGATAAATGGAAGCTGTTGAATAAAAAAGAAATTTAAGACAGATAGATAGACAGACAGACAAATGTTAATGAACATGTACATGTTAGCTAGACATTATATTTTAATGTACATGCCAATTATTTCCAATATTTTGCTGTTATAAGCAGTATAGCAATGAATAGCCTCAAATGTAATTGCTGATTAGTTTGCTTGAATGCTTTAGTGTCTCGGTAGAATACCATCTTCAGAAGCAGTTTCGTCATCACAGGGTTAATACAAATTTAATTTTACTTTCCATGTGGTAATATAGGAGAGTTTCTGTTTTCTCACCTCCCTGCTAACAGAGTGTGTTCATGAAATTGAAGAAGAATATCTCATTCTAGTTGTATTTTTCTTTTACTGAAAACAGTTTTCTTCATGCAATATATTCTGATTGCACTTTTCCCTCCCCCTACTCCTCCTTCCAGTTCTTTTCCACCTCTCCTCTTATCCATATCAACCCTCTTTCTGTCACTTGTTAGAAAAGACACATGAACATAAGTGATAATAATAAAATACAATATAATGCAATAAAAATAAAGAAAAACAAATAAATCAGAATAGGACAAAGCAATCAGAAGGAAAAGACCTGAAGTGACACAAGAAATGGATATAGACGCAGAGACCCTCTTGTTTGAATGCTCAGAAACCTCTTAAATACACAAAACCTGAAGCCATTATATATACACAAAGGAATTGTAATGTAAATAGCAATAATAATAAGCAAAAACATGCCATCATGTTTTAGTTTCTGTTGGCCAGCTAATGTAGGGAATGCAGCACCTTTCGCTTAGGGAAAACTCAATTTTCATTTGCAAGTGGAGCTGGAGATGAGACTGGTGGATTGAACTTGTAGAAATGAAGGAAGAGGCAAAGGTCTACAGTTAGCCAGCCTGCTTTGCTGGTTGAATTATTCTGTGGGTTCTTAGGAAATGCCTCCTGGAGTTAGAGGCTTGGATAAAGAAATTAGTGGGGGAGGGAAGTTTGGAGGGTAGATCTGGCTATGGTGTAGGAGAGGTTGCACAGAGCAGAGGGATTGAATTTGGAAGAGAGGAGGAAAGGTCAAGATCCGTGGTTAACCCACCTGCTTTTCTGGCTAGAGCCTATCCTTGTTAATTAGAAATATACAGTGTAATATTGTTAACTATCCTTACCCTATGCTATAAGGCACCACCAGACTTTTGTGTCCATTAACCAGTCACTTCTCATCCACCCTTTTCCCACCCTCAGAAGAATCTTCTTAGCTGTGTTTTTCCTCCTCTCTTGATGCATGCTGCCCAACATAACCTAGATCACCTCACTCCTCTCACTTCAAATGTGTTTGGTTGTAACTGCACTGTAAATGGAAATGAAACCCCACACAGTGGTCTTTGTGCCTCCCCTAAAACCGTATGCCACCCTCTTCCATAAATCAGCCATAAAATTTTAACATTTATTAAATTACAAGCATTTCAATTTTTCCACATGCCAAAATATAAGCTACATTTCCTGATCAAAATGCAACAAAGCCACAAATTAACAACCAAAAACTCTGTTATTTCTTCTCTATATATAATGTTTTCACTTAATTCAAACCCATACCTTGGGCAAAGAGGATATAACAAAAACAATGATTTAAAAAAAAAAAAAAGACCTTTTTGCCTAGAGCAAGAAATACAGGACTTCTGGGGGTCAAAATACTCATGTGTTTTTCAGAAGTTTCATGACCCTAATATACAGCTTGAAGCCAAATAAAACATAAAAATTAGTTATGGGAAGAGAAATACTAGTTGGTGTTAGTAGAAGAGCCTAAGAAATTGGGATATTTCAAAGCACATTTGTAAGATGGAGTTACATTGAGAAAAAATGATGTTCAGTAAAAGTAGGTCAGGGCATCAAGTTCAAATTAACAGAGTTAATCTTTTTATTTTCTGGTCATTTCCATCTATCAGACATTGATCATGTTAACCCCCAATGCTGATCAAGAAACAGAAGTCTATGGTATATGCTGTGTAGAGGACACTCAAGAATACAGTATGGTAGTGTTTGGATCACTTTTGTGTTGTGTTTTCCTTTGCTCTCCCCAGATGGCTCAGAGGTTAAGAGCACTGCCTGCTCTTCCAAAGGTCCTGAGTTCAATTCCCAGCAACCATATGGTGGCTCACAACCATCTGTAATGGGGTCTGGTGCCCCCTTCTGGCCTGCAGGCATACATGGAAGGAATGCTCTTTATACATTAT
>NW_026068106.1:881003-900421 GCF_014885135.2 Alexandromys fortis
GCCAAACAGAGGGACACAGACCTGTAATCACAGCAGTTGATCTCAAAGCCTGGCCCAGAGTGATGCACTTCCTCCAATAAGGCCACACCTACTCCAGCAAGACCACAGCTCCTGGTAGTCTATGAGGGCTATTTTCTTTCAAACTACCACAATCCCCTAAGCAGTACTGGAGCCCAAGCATAAATACTGTTGTAGAGTTTAAAGGTGATGCTGCCAACATTTATAAAATTACTGCATCCTGTTGCTAGGGCTGGGAAGAAAGCTAGTCAGTAAAGAGGCAACCATGAGATCCTATGCTCAATCACCAGAACACACATAAAAATGCTAGGTACAGTCACGGGTGGCCATACTCCTAGAACAATGGAGGAAAAATAGAAGGGACCCTGGACTTTCCTCAGCAGTAGAGGCTAATGTGTGAACTCCAGGCCTATATCTCAGAGCACAGAGATGGCATTTCTGAGGATGACCCCTGAGAGTATCCTCTGCCCTTTTTCATGCCCACACATGCTCATACACCACTTGTGAATATACACACGAACACATTTTTAAAAGAATACAAAATGCTAAGTGAGGACATTTTTATATGCTATAGGCTTATTTTTTTTTTTTAATAGAAGCCTGGGAGAATGGCTCGGTTTCTAACAGAGCTTGCTGTGAAAGTAAGAGGACTACCAGACTTTAAATTCCCAGCATCCACATGGAACCCGGATATGACCACAAGTGACTTTAACCCCAGTGTTCGGAAAGTAGAAACAGAAAGATCCTGGAAGTTCACTGGGCAATCTGCCCAGTTAAAACAGCTAGCATCAGGTTCAGTTAGTAGAACTTAAACAAAACAAAACAAAAAAAACCAAACAAACAAAAGTGTAGTAGTCTACACTTTTAATCCAAGAAGCACTTGGCAGGCACAAACAGGTAGATCAGGTAGATCTCTGTGAGTCTGAGGTCAGCCTCAACTCTATAAAGTTTTAGGTCAGCCAGACTACATAGACTTTGTTTCAAACAAAAGAAAACACACAAAAAAATGTAGAAGGTATAGACACCTAACCTGTTCTTGCCTCCGCATTCAAGTATGTACACACATAAACCACACATACATACATGTCACAATCTGTCTGCAGCAGATACATGGACATCTGTATTTAGAAAGTTTAGCGTAAACAATGAATGATTTAAGGCATTGTGTGGCGTCTGAGGATACAACTCCCCTGTCTTTATTTTTTGGAGTTGTGTTTTCAAGGAGCATTTTAAGCAATGAGTTATTACATGCTTGGCAGCTTCTCCAGTTTGTGCTGTGAATATATACTGCATGCATGAACATGTTTATTTACATACTCACATGTATATACTGCATACATAAATGTGTTTGCGCACACACCACTAAAAATTAAAATAAAATAGAAATTTTGAAATACAAAGAAACTCCTAAAATCACCTCTGAGTGAGAAATTTGGGGCATTCATTTCCTTCCTTTTGGTGACAATCCATCAAAATGTCTCCATGTATAAAGTTCTATTAAAATGCTAGTGTATTTTGAAGCTGGCTTGAATCACTACCAGAATGTGCCTTTTATTTTCATTGTAAGACACTGAAGAGATCTATAAATATTCTAACTCTCGCCTTTGTGTGTGGCGAGCTGTCAAGGCAGAATCAGTGACTTTACATGTCTTAAATTCACCTCTACAAACTATCTCTACTTTGCAGACACACACCATCCACTTGCAGTCATTTGGCTTCAAAGTATGTGCAGGCGAACCACCGAAGAGAAGGTTTGCCGTGTAATCATTTTTAAAGAACATATTTTAAGCCATATCCACAGAAATTCGTGAAGCTTTAAGAAGAGGGGAAAAAGAGTGTGTGTCATCAGCTTAGCCCTACAAAATAAGAAAACTCATACATTAAACATTGCAAAAAAAGAAAAGAAAAGTAATACAGCATTAGTTCAATCTGTAATTTGTGAGCTATCACAGAGTTCCTGGCTTGGCACCACTCCGAATGCTCACAGAATGTCATTGTAAAGGTTTAAGATGATTCTCCAAGGACCAATTAAATGAAGGGAGAACTAGGAAAAATTGTTCTCCACAAAGAAAAAATAAAGAATGACTCAGGGTGGATGTGATTTACCAATTTTCTTATCCTGTTTGAGAATAGGAAAGCATGAGCCAAATGCAATTAAGAGTCATCATCATTTTGTCCAGTTATTTGTTTATGGTCATTAGGAAGGTGTTTTGTGCTCTCCATTCTGGCCCTGTATTCTCCAAATCCTAATTGCTCTCCGACCCCAAACACTAAACAATGTCATTGATTCCATTGCTCTAAATCCTGGTGTGTGTGCGTGTGTCTGTGTGTGTGTGTGTCTGTGTGTGTACATCCATATTTATAACTGGTTCTCATTACATTAATTAACAAGTACTATGTGACTCAAGAAATAGAAATAAGAGATTTTAAATATATAAACAGAAAAGGCTTACTGGTTCTGCTTAGTTATTTCTCATTTAGTTTTGCTATCATATATTAATTATACACAATAGTAGGTTTCATTATGGCATTTCCCTACCTGTAACGAACATAATCTTCATCACGTTAGTGACCGCCCTCTGCTTCCTCTCTTGTTGCCTTCTCACTCACACTGATACATTTCCTTTTCCCAACTGCCCTTCTTCTATTTTCATGTCTTATTTTATATTCCACTGGGTGAGGGTGTCATCCAATGACTTTAGTAAGAGTCTTTTACAAGCTCATGGATATGAGGTTATTTACAGGAGCACAGATAAACTTTTCAGGGAGCTATATCACTGAAGAAAATGTCTCAATTCTTCCTTCCCAGCAACCAATAAGTATCTAAATTCTTGGGCAAGTGGGAACCCCCCTTCAAAAACAGGTTGTTGTTTTTGTGTTTTTTTTTTTTATTTTGACTATGGGGGTATGTTGTACAAGGGAGGAGTGTATGCCATTGTGTTCATGTAGAAGTCAGAAAACAACTTTGTGGACTCAATTGTCTTTTTCAACTTAATTTAGATTCTAGGGATCAAGTCAGGGTATCGGGGTTTGATTTGTGTGCTTTTATCTACTAAGCCACTATTCTTTATCAACTGATTGCCAATATGAGTTTATAAACTCATTGCCAATAACCAATTTTGCATTTTTCATAGTATAAATTTTAGTTGCAAAACAAGTGTATGAAATGTATAATAGGTTCTTAAAGACTGATTTACAAATAATTGTCTAATTGGAGTGAGGAAGTTGAATTAGGCATTTCGATTATGTCCTTTAAACAAACCCTTTCCCTCTTCCTTTATGTATTCTTTCCTCAAATTTGATTGACATTAGTGGATTCTGACAAAGAGAAAGCCACTGAATCTGTACATTATCCATAGGGCTGGTTGTCAATCAGTAAGTTTGTAAGTCTGAACTGTGAATGGAAGAGGCTACCAAAGAGGCAACAATGGTGGCAAATGAGCAGAGTCCTTCCCTTACCCCACATACTTTGTTTTCAAAGTTACAGAACTCCTCTTTCAGCATGATACTGTATTTTGTATCATGATTGGTGATGAACAAAGCTTCCCTAGCCCCTGTGTTATAGCACAGAGTAACAGGAGTCTAGGGAAACTAGAACACTCTTGTGTGAAAATTTTACTATTTTTCCTTCTATTTTCTTGTTTCTGTGTTGATTTATTTGTCTGATGGTATAACCTCTGGGGTAAACCAAAGAAATTTCTGTTCTCAAAGTCAAAAGGGATAAAGAAGTAAGCAAAACAGAGAATCTCAATACCAGTTAGGGTTCGAGTAACAAATAAGAATTAGTGTGGAATCCTTGGTTGAATGAAGCCTTGCTCTGTAGGCCATAAAAGAGTAAAGAAAGATTCACACATTGAAAGTAACCGGGTGTGTCCTGCTAAACAATGTGCCGCCCATCTATCAAACCCAAGCAGCCATTTGGAAAACTAAGGGCTTAAATTATTTGTTCATTCCATCTCTGATATTCCATAATTGCATTTCTCAATGAATATGTCATAATCATTTATAAGTAATATAGATCGGCTGACATATGAACAGCAAAATTAATGAACTATTCCTTAATGGTCCTTTATATTTTATGTATCCAAGTGATACATAAAAGACTGGGTGCTAGGATGGCTTTGGGCCATCATTGAAACTCTGTTCCTTTTTCCATAGTGTCCATTTCAATCGTCTATTCATTGCCTTACTGAAGACAGGTGGTGAATTCAGTCTGACTTGTTACAAGTGCCAGGTGAAGAGCTCTGACGCTAATGACTTCAGTTACAGTATTGGTAGGCCAAGTAAGTTGGAGAACAACTACATTTCAACAAGTTAACTTTCAGCAAGTTAATCACAGATAAAAAAGAAATATTAAATGGTCCCATACAACTTTTGAAATCTTTCTTCCAAGGATTTTTTTCCCTTATCATTTCACTACAGCTCTCATTTGCTGCTTTTTTTGTCTCTATTTGGTGAAGCAAAGCAGAAAAATAAGTATTTGGACTTTGTTTTGGACACCTGAGAAAGTCTGGCCCTAAATACCTGAACAGATTTTTTCTTAGATAGTAGGAGATTACCCACAAGATAGACAAAGTTAAAGTCAAGGATTAACTCCAAATCAGACAAACAGGAGAGATTACATATGTCCTAGTGGCAAGGGACAATCAAGATACAGTCATGAAAGGATTAGTTGGTGGTGTCTTCAGAGAATATTGACTAGAGGAATTTGTCAGAATTGAAATAAAGTCATACTTGGCATGATGCCAGTTCCCTGTATTTCAGGGAAGGCAGAAAGAAAAGTTTATGAATCTAAGGCCAGTCTAGGATTAACAGAAAGACAATGACTTAAAGCCAGCAACAAAAATGGAAAAAAAAAAAGATGAAGTCACTTTCATTGACTCAAAAAATGAGGACTTGCTATTTTCCCAGCAGGGAGGGAAATATCCAAGTCCTATACACAAAGTATGTGGTCTCTTTACCAATAAGGACTTACACTTGACTTCTGGGAGGAAACCAAAGTCAATAGCAATAAGCTATATTTTCGGACGCATCCTGCACTTCTTTGACCAACAGCTGCGAGCGATTTCTTTTTCGCAAATGGTGCTGGGTTTTTTGTTAGATAGTCTATGGCTTTCAGAGGGAGCACTATCACCACAACTGACATAATTTCATTTGTAAAACATTGTTTTATAATTTATAATCTAAACTACTTGCCATATCATTGCTACATTATTTTTCTAAGCAATTTACACATGTCTTCCTAATTAGATGTATTTTCCCTCAGAAAGATTCAAGTTACTAAGTAAATTAAGACAATTTTTTTAAATTAATTTATCATGTCTTAAGGAAGAGTTACTAATTGGTGCTTTCATGGATTGTCTTATGTAATTACTATTTTACATGCCTAATATTTAAAATATGATAAGTCTTAAAAGTAGCAGTATTGGCCTAAATAAACACTGAATTTAATTTTTACAGTTAGGGACAGAGAGATGGGTTAGTACTATCTCATATGATTTTTTAATTAATTAATTTATTTATTTATTAAAGATTTCTGTCTCTTTCCCACCACCGCCTCCCATTTCCCTCCCCCTCCCCCAAACAAGTCCCCCTCCCTCATCAGCCCAAAGAGCAATCAGGGTTCCCTGCCCTGTGGGAAGTCCAAGGACCACCCACCTCCATCCAGGTCTAGTAAGGTGAGCATCCAAACTGCCTAGGCTCCCAGAAAGCTAGTACGTGCAGTAGGATCAAAAATCCATTGTCATTGTTCTTGAGTTTTCAGTAGTCCTCATTGTCCGCTATGTTCAGCGAGTCCGGTTTTATCCCAGGCTTTTTCAGACCCAGGCCAGCTGGCCTTGGTGAGTTCCCGATAGAACATCCCCATTGTCTCAGTGTGTGGGTGCACCCCTCGCAGTCCCGAGTTCCTTGCTCGTGTTCTCTCTCCTTCTGCTCCTGATTTGGACCTTGAGGTTTCTATCCGGTGCTCCAATGTGGGTCTCTGTCTCTGTCTCCTTTCATCGCCTGATGAAGGTTAATATTCAGGAGGATGCCTATATGTTTTTCTTTGGGTTCTCCTTCTTATTTAGCTTCTCTAGGATCACTAATTATAGGCTCAATGTCCTTTATTTATGGCTAGAAACCAAATATGAGTGAGTACATCCCGTGTTCTTCTTTTTGGATCTGGCTTCCCTCACTCGGGATATTTTTAAAAGGCATTACCATCCTTATCTGTATTAAGGGGCGATATCTCACCACCTTCTGCTGGTTTCTCAACCAGGAAGAAAGCTGCAGAAATAACAGTGGAGAACTACAGTTCATCACTGTCTTCACAGATTTAGGAAAGCAGAGTCTTTGTTAAATCTCTAAAATTAGTTGCTAATCCAAAGAGTCCAGACACTTCTAGTTTTAAATGAGTTCTTCAAACTGCTCAAAATGGGTACCACTGGTCAAAACTTGGGTGAGACAGAAAGTTCTGTTTATTTTCTTGATTTATTATTCTCTGGGCATTGTGCTATATTACATTCCTTCAAAGATGTTGTCAAATCTCTTATCTAGATGCCCATTTTTAACTTATCCATCAAACACTCACCAGCGGTATCTAGAGGTAGATGGGTATCATCTACAGGGAGATTGGTATCTACAGATAGAATCTCACATAGATTGAACCAACAACCAGGGAGTCTGCAACGCACTGATCTAAGCCCTCTGCATATATGTTACAATTCTTCTTTAATTTGGTTTTCTGTGGAACTTCTAACAGGGGCTGCCTTTGACTCTGTTGTTTTGAGGACCATTTTGTGCTACCAGATTAACTCTTCCAGCCTTAATAGGAGAGGAGGTGCCTAGTCTCACTGGAGATTGATATGCCATAGTGGGTTGATATTCATAGGAGGTCTGCCCTTTCTGAAGAGAAAGGGAGGAAGAGGAATGGATAGGGTAGGGGACAGTGAAGAGGGGTTCTGGGAGAAGAGGAGAGAGGGGAAACTAATTATAAATCAAATAAAAACAAACAAAAATGGGGCAGCAAAGTGTACACCACAGTTCAGAAAGAGGGTTGTGAATATGTATTGAATTATAATCTTAACTTTCATTCCAAAGCATAATTTTTTAATTGAAAATAAATTTATTTTCACAATGTAATTCTAGTCAGTCTTGTCTTTCCAACTCATCTCAGAACCTTCAACCTCCAAATCTCTCTCTCTCTCTCTCTCTCTCTCTCTCTCTCTCTCTCTCTCTCTCTCTCTCTCTCTCTCTCCCCCTTCCTCCTCCCCCCGACCTCTTATTAGAAAATCAAGCTGGTATCTCAAAACAATAAAATAAGATAAGATAAAACAAGCAAAAACAGGAAAAATAGTCAAAGGAAAAGCACGAGGAACATATACAGATGCCCAGACACATACATTCGCACAGAGAGAAAACCCATAAATAAACAAATCATAAACCAGAATATATAAGCAAAAGACCTGTAAGGAAATAAAATGTCCAGATAAAGATTATAAGACAAAAGAAACTTTTAAAATTACCAATGAGTTTGTTCTGTGTTGGCATGCAGTGAGCATAGGACTTTCCTTTAAGTGTGGTTTGCACAAACAGTAAGACTCCACTGGAGAAAACTCATTCTCCCTTTGCAAGTGGTTATCAGCTGGAGCTAAAAAAGGATAACTTTCAAAATGGAAGGAATAGGGCACTATTCTGAATAAAAGAAGACAGAAAGAAACCTCAGTCAAGATTCAAACTTGCCAAATATGATATCATCAAAATGAGAGTGGAGAATCCTGAGTTTTAAGTCAATCTGAGCTGTAAATCAAGTTTCTGTCTCAAAACCCCATGCTTTTAATTTTCAAGTCAACAGTCAACTTTGACAAATACAGGGTAAAATTAAGGGTCAATATCACACTCTTTATAAGGAGATCCAACACAGGCCGTCACATAGAGATCATGAAGGAATAATAGCACAGTCTCCAAGTGCACACTGTGACGTCAGAGCTAGAGTATTTTAGTCTTCTTCATTAAAGATGGGGAAGCACCACAGTGAGACACGCCAGATTCATAATGTGTGCTTTCTCTCAGATTTGGAATCTAGATTTTAGAAAAGATACAAAGAAGAGAGACTACTTGGAAAGAGAAAAAAAAAAAAACAGAGGATGAAGGACCAAGATGAGATAATGGGAATAAACACAATCAAATTACTTAATATGTATTTGTGATGATGTCATGATGAAACCTAGTTGACCTATCTGCATCTTTTTTTTTTTTTTTGGTGTTTTGAAACATGAATGGTACTACATAGCTTAGACTGACTCAACCTCACTGTGTAGTTGACAATGACCTTGGATTTCTGGTGAACCTTCCTCCACCCACTGAGTGCTGGAACTATAGGCATGCATCATTATGTGTTTTCATAATGATCCTGTTATTACTCATTCAAGGAAAATCTTCATTTGACCCTGTGATATCCTCCAACTAAACCAGCATTCATTGAAGCAAGGGTCTGTGCTCTTCAGTAAACTTAATCAGGCCTCCAGGACCATGCCCATACCTAATGATGTTTTGTTTCAACATGCCAGTCTGGAGTTCATATACCAACAAGCTGAATAGCAACACATTCATAGTCCCTTCCCATTGAAATATGTTAGGAAGAGAAACCATGCCTTGATGCAGATAGAGCTACATAGGGATCCTATGTCCAGAGTCAAATGCATTGAGAGGCCCCTGGTCGATGATACTAGTTACTTTGTAAATGAACTGGAATTCCTAATTCTGCTTCGTTTACAAATCTGATAATCCTAGGGCTTGTAAGAAATCAGCTTTAATCCCCTTTCAAATGTTATTCAACAGGCTCTCTCCCGTACATGGGAAGTAAATGAATTTTTCTTATCACATCCTTTGCTAGTTCACTTTCCTTCCACAGAAATTTCTCAGAAATAATTCAAGACTAGATTCTGAGAATGATTCTACCCTTGAATAACATATGTTTGAAGCACCCTGTCTCTTCAGTCAGCAAATCACTTCTGAATCATGACTCAAAGGCATAGTTTTTTTCACTCGACGTGAATATTAAACATGAAAAATATCTGACATGTGATTTGCATATCTATGCTGTTCTCCATGTAGTACAATGTTGACTTAAATGAAATTTTAAAATTTAAGCCTTGTCTACCCTGATAGAAACAAAACTTCTTATCTGCTTTTCCAGTCAATGATTCAAGGAGCTGAGGATGTAATTAAGTTTCACACTTGTTATAAAAACCAGAGGGGATGGAAGACACCAGGAGAGCAAGGCCCTCTTAATCAACTGAGCCAACCTCGTATGAACTCATAGAGACTGAAGCAGCAAGCACAGGGCCCACATGGGTCTACACCAGTTCTGTGTACATGTACTAGGACTTTGAGTTTAGTAATTGTATGAGACTCCTGTGTGTGTATCCATGCACACAAGTGTGCACAGGGGCAGGGTGGGGCAGTAGGTCTCTGGTTCTTGTATCTTCTTTTGGAACTCTTTTCCTTCTGTTAGTTTGTCTTGTCCAGCTTTGATATGATGATCTTGTTTTACCTTGTTATGTTTTATTGTTATCACATAGAATCCTGCTTTTTTTTTTTTGTGATAGACAGAAAGGGAGGGTATCTGGGTGGAAGGGGAGGTGGCAGGGATTGGGAGGAGTAAAAGAAGGCAAACCTACCAGAATATATTATGTGATGAAAAAGAAAGTATTATCAATAAAAGGGAGAAAGTGATTTCACACTCTTAACAGGAAATTTATAGAGCTGTTAGTACCCCTTCAAGCAAACTGAAAAATTAATCTTTTTAAATATTTATTTATTTATTTAGAATGTATAAAATATTCTGTCTGTGTGTATGCCTGCAGGCCAGAAGAGGTCACCAGACCTTATTACAGATGGTTGTGAGCCACCATGTGGTTGCTGGGAATTGAACTCAGGACCTTTGGAAGAGTAGGCAATGCTCTTAACCTCTGGGCCATCTCTTCAGCCCCCGAAAATTAATCTTAACCAAAGACATGGGATAATTTAAAATTCATGGGATAATATGGAGAAAACTACACCTTAATGTATCTGAGTTGAAAAATGAATGACATTTTGTTTGTATATTGATAACTGGCCCCCGTGAAAGGTGAAATTCACAGTAAAACTGATATAAAAATTTGTCTTTCAACAGTATGAAAAATATCCTGTGTCTGTTCCAAAGCTCAATGCTTATATTGTTGGTTGAATCTATGATATGGAGATCTGAAATAAAATTTGAAGGCTTTTTTATAAAGTAATTCTGGCCTTTGGGCTCTAAATATGGTTTCTATTTTTTTCCTTACATCATGTAAACATTAAATGATTGCATTTGTCCCTCACATGCATCACCTTTGTAGCTATTTGAATACATTATCTGGCCATTGACAGATCAGTATTACATTTAGAGTTGGAGGACCTCATTAGCTGTCCCTGAATTTAAACCCAAGAACTGTTCTTTACCACACTGTATAGGCACAAATATACCGCATATACTAATGCAAAGTGGGATATTAATATGCAATTCACTGAACTTTAATTTTATTTTGGGAGTTCCTTACTTTGAGGAGGTGGCTCAGCAGTTAAGAGTACATACTGCTCTTTCATAATCCCCAAGTTCGAGTTCTGGCTCCCATGTCAACTGGTTCACATTCTATAATTGCAGTTCCAGGGCACCTAACACCCTCATTTGGTTTCATACATGTGCACGTACCTATGCCCAAACACACAGAGACACATAGTTAAAAATGAAATGAACCACTTTAAAAACAAAAGAAAAGAATTTCTCATTTTTTTGTAGGCCTTAATAGAAGGAAGAACTTATTTTCCAGTGTGGAGGAAAAAAAAAAAAAAGCAGACATGTAGGGGGACCTGAACCGGAGCCTGCAGGCTCACTGAAGAAGCCAGGATGGACGTCAGAGACAGGTGTGTGCTCAGCAGAACTTTTCTGGAGAATGTTTCTGTCTGACGTGGCCTATGCTTTCTGGCCTCCTCAGCAGATTAGTCATCCAAGAGAGTGTCTCATCTTGTGACTATTCAATAAGTCACTCAAAACCTTTTTAGCAAGTCTACTCTGGATAATGAGTAGAAATCAAGCTGAGGTACGTGGAATAGAGAAGTTTGACTAAACACATCATTGTGAATAGTGGAAAATTAGACATCTACTAGATACCTATGTGGCATATACCAGATAGGAGATGAGATGTGGCCATTCTTTGATGCAACCATAGGTATTGTCTCCTAGTCAGATTTACTCTGGTATAGTATTGGTAACTGGTTACATAAAAGTTAAATATGTACCCGGCTTCTTCCAGGATGACTGATAATTGGCTGGCAAACCTAACTTCTCATCCTCTTCAACAGTAAGCTTAGACATGATTTGAAATGAACAGATTTAAAATGTAATTTTTATAATTAGATGAAATATGTCTCTACTTATACATATAATTTCTTTATCATTCCCACCCCCTAGATATACTCTATATACCTTGCTAGTGAAGGCTATAAACTATAAATATCTAAGCAAAGAAGTCATTTTTGCTTTTTTCTTACCTATAGATTCCACTGGTTGGATTCCCTTCTCATTTTCTCCTTGACTCATCAGTGGATGATAACACAGACACAGTTTCTTTGATGGCCGTGCCTTGACCACAGATTTTGCAGGGTACATAAGAGCAAGGGGATGGTAGCTATTTTCCATGATGTTTACTCTGTTGTTGTTCTTTTCTTCTTCTCTGTCAAGGCTGGCCACCTTCCATTATAAGAATGAGAAAGAATATTACCCACAAAGCACATATTGTCTTTAAATGAAAGACAGAATTTCCCACACCGATTCCACTTGTATTCACTTGGAAAGAAACTACATGACCACCGCTAGCTGCCAATAAGGACGGGAATGAGAGCTCCAGCTGGATAGCCATATGCAACATCAATATGTAACTATGGGCTAAGAGATGATGCATGGGAGGGAACATCATAAAAGATGTCCTGGAGTTATTTAACAGACAATATATAAATAGTGACTTGTCTTAAAGAGTCCATAAATATTGGTTTCCTGCCTCGCCATGTCTGTTTTCCACATAATGTTAGAGAATCCCTCCCCTAGAGAGCTATTACACACAGTTCTCCCTATGTGACAGAAAACTCCTATATTATTTCCTGAGTCCAGTGTGTGCCACTCAACCACAGAGGGCCATCTGTTCCCCTTGCCTTTCACAGTTGCTTACTGCCATGCAGACGGATCAAGACCCATGTGTCTATGGTTTATTTCTTGCCTTCATTGTGTTTAGAACTCCTAGAAACAGAGCTTCACACTGAAATTATAAGGCACATTCTACTAGCCAGATCCTATCTTGACACTGATAATAAAACCAAGCATTTTAGAACAAATTTTATGTTCTGAGTCAAAGTTAAGCTTACAAAAACCTGGTGATTAACTATAGTTGATACATACCTCTTCCCACATAACATCTAAACCCAGTCTCTCCTGCTACTCTTTTTAAAATAGATGGGTATGTTTGTTACAATGCATGGATTATTAATAGCTGAGGTTCCTCTGTGCTAGAGAGTACTGTAGTTTTTGATAAACACAGAGAATCTTTACCATATCATAGAGAATAATTTTTTTGTCCTAAGAATGACCTGTTCTCTTTTTATTCATCAGACCTCTTTTTCCCAGAATAATACCCAGTGAACACTGACATTTTTTATATCACTCAAAACCTTATCCCAAACCCATACAGTTTGGGATTTTTCTTTTGGAATGTCACATTGTATAATGCCTTTCAATGTTTGCTTCTTTTACTTAACAATATGCATTTTCATATCCAAACAAATAACTTTCTGTTTATTTGGTATTTTGTTTTTCTTTCTTTGAAGCATGGTCTCATGTATCCTAGACTAGCTTCATACATACTCTGTAAATGAAGACAACCTTAAGCTTCCAACCTTCTTGTCTCTACCTCCTGAGTGCTGAGATGACAGTTATGTGCCACCATATCAGCTTTCTTGGGGTGCTGATAATTGAACTCAGGGAATTATGCTTGTTTATCAACTGAACTATATCCTTAGCCACTATTCTTTATTGATTGATAAATATAAATTATGCTTATTTATGCTGCACAAAATGGTGAATTAGGCATATGTTTTCCTCTTTATTATGTTTTATGCATTGTTTTGTGTGTATGTGTGTGCATTCATGTGCATATGTGTGTGTATACATGAGTTCTCATGTGTGTGTCCATGCCATGATGCTCAACTGGAGGTCATATGACACCTTTCTGAGGTCACCTCTTTCTTTCTGCATGTGGGTTCCACTGATCAATCAGGTTATCAGCAAGCTCATTTACCTGATTAGCCATTTCATGGCCTCTGGTAACAAACATTTTCATAAAACTTTTGGCCATTTGCATATTTTCTTATGATAAAAATACAGACAAGTCCTTTGTCATTTTTAATTGGGTTATATTTTCTTAATATTGTGTTCTGTTAGGAGTTTTGTGGTTTTGTTGTAAAATTGTTATCAGTGGAGTGTACAAACAAATTTTTGAGTGGTTCCATATGTAGGTGTATTGTTTTCAAAGGATGAGCCCTTTGTGAATGCAAGCTTCATGTGGCTGGGCACAGTGTCTCTTGTCTGTAACCCCAGCACTTGATAAGTGGAAGCAGACAGAGCTTAGAGTAAAAGCCTTTTTATCAAGACATACAAACATAAACATACATGTGTGTTGTGTGCATACATGCATACATACACACATATAAACATACATACATAAACCTTATATGGATGCTGCAATATGAATAAAATCTAATTCTGACAAGGATTGGTCTTGTAGATCTACAGTCTAGCTACTCACATGGCAAGAACATCTGCAGGCCAGACAGGCAACTTGTTAAGACTCTGTATCAAAACAAAAAGACCACAGCAGGGCTAGGAAATATAGATTGATGGTAGAAAACTTGAGCAGCATATGCAAGGGCCAGTCTTTCAGAAAACAGAAATATTTGACTTTTATAGTAGGGCACTAAATATTTAAGCACTAGTCTTCACACCTAAACATTTTAAACATTTTGTCCTCTCAGAAATAGCCCCCCCTTTGCTTTTTGTCATATATGTGTGTTTGAGCCTAGATTCTTCAGATGAGAGAAAACATGCCACATTTTGTCCTTATTACTACTCCAATTACCTACTATTATTATATCTCTCTTTTATAGACTTCCTCATATTCCCTTTTCCACTTTGGTGTGTGTGTGTGTGTGTAGACTCCACATGTAAGAAAGAGCATGTAATATTTCACTTCCTGAGTTTGACTTATTTAATGTAACAAAATTATTTGTACAAATCACTTAAGCTCTATAAAACTCAAGTTTCTCACATTTAATTTATTAACGGTTACTTGTTTAGTTGTATATTTAGCAAATATAACACAGCAGGCATTTCAAAATTATGATTTCCTGCTCAGAGAAGCCAATTTGATAATCCTCTTTAAAAATTATTTTGCTTGGAACTGGAAAAGTGGCTCAGCAATTGAGAGCACATTCTGCTCTTTCGGAGGGCCCACGCTCAGTTCTCAGCACCTACTTTGTGTGGCTCACAACCACGTTTAACTCCACCTCCTTCTCTGACCTCCACTGGCTGAACACACAAGTGCACAAGTGCACATGTGCACATGACTATACATACTTAAAAAATGACTTTTTGAAGTTTTTTTTAAATTTTAATTTAGTAAAAGCAAATAATAAGAATGGAAAGGGAATGAATAGTAATTGAGAAACCAAGTGTACTCAATAAGTTATGAGTGTTTTTTGTCATGAGTTCTTGTCCTGACTTCCCTCAGAGATGGAAGTTGTAAATTGAAATGAACCATTTCTTCTCCAAGTTGCTTTTGTTCATGGTCTTCATCAAAGAAAAATATTTAAGACGCAACTAAACCTAAAGTTATAATCTGATCATCTGTTCTTTATTTAGATATTTTGCAAACTAAAATAAGAGTCAAAATGTGCCATCTTACCCCATGGGACAACATCAAATGATGACCAGGACATGCAGCGAACTTGAGAGAAATTATCTCCCATTCACGCTGCCTTGGGGGAAAGATTCAGAGTCATAGATAGTAGGTGTTGTCTTTCAGAACCCCACCACCACCACACACACATGGGCTGTGTATTAACTCTGACATGAGAAGGGGATGTTTCCAATCAGGCCTACTGCGATAAAATGCTATAATTCTCCTGGTAGGGCCTGAAATTGTATATATTGTATTTTAGCCTGAACCTGAACTTTTTAGTGGATACAATAAAATTTTGGAATTTCTTCTAATTTTATAAGCATATCTTTCAAAATCTGAAATCTCAGGAAAGCTTACCCACTGATCCTGAATTATTTTGAAAGAACAAGTCTGCTGCACCAACCTTTGCTTAACACCATCCATTGAGTTCACAGTTGTGCACATAAACACTAAACTGATACCTTCAAACTAGCTCCAATCACTTTATGCACCTGTACTTCACTTGTATGGAAGAAGTTTGCAAGATAACCTTGCTAAAATAGTTTGATTTTTGCCAAACACTCTGTAATATATATCTTTTTCTGAAAATTTTCTCACATTTTTTTTAGCTTACAGTGTATCCACCCCTTTTCTAATCCACAACCTTACAATTCTTAAGTATCTAATTCAATTATTACCTCCTTTAAGAAGTTCCCATTAGAGCACAATAAGAAGAAAGTCCCGTACCTGAATTTCAGACTACTTTACAAGTATATCTCATGGCAATTTTATTGTTGTGTTTGGGAAATCACGGGAGAAGTTAGCTGTTACTTTTATAGTCAAGTGTCACTTGCTAGCTATCTTGCTAATACCCACTCTTCTCTTCATTGTAGCAGTAGAAACTTACTTGGTGCCATGGTTTTACCAAAGGAAAGTGGATTTTCCATTCTGCCTTGAAGCTAGATACCTTCATTTCTGTCTTTGACCAAAGGTATGTTAGAAAAACACTTAATACAATTTCCTACTGGCTTAACAAGTAAAGTGAGATTATTTCTTATCTTTTCCATGAGTGGATAAACAAATGTGATGGGTTTTTATTGTCCATCTAAGATTACATGTATTTTGAAGATTGGAATGTATGTTAAAAACATATCTTTCTGCTAGAATAATTAACATAGTGTCTTGTATATCTTGTATGCCAAATGAATAGTACTAATAATTGCATATCTGCAGTGCCTAAATGAAGCACAGCTAATTTATTGATGTATCAAGAAAGGCAATTGGCATAGCATGGTAGATAACACCTCACCAGCTTGCTGTGGGATGATGTTCTTGGGCACTGTAAAGTTTTGTCACTCATATTGGTTTAATAAAATGTTGATTGGCCAGTAACAAGGCAGGAAGTGTCCAGACTAGGAGAATTCTTGGAAGAGGAAAGGCAGACTCAGTTACCAGCCAAATGCAGAGGAAGCAAGATGAGAATGATGCACTGAGAAAAGGTACCAAGCCATGTGGCCAAACAGACAAGAATCATGGGTGAATTTAAGTTGTAAGGGCTAGTTATTAATAAGCCTGAGCTAATAGGCCAAACATTTTAAAATTAATATAAGCCTCTGTGTGTTTCTTTGGGACTGAATTGCTGGAGGTCCAGTTGGGACAGAGTCTTCCATCTACACAGTTGCTGTATCAATAGCTTAAAAGTAACAAACCTTATGAAGGTATACATATTCTCGATTGTACCTCCACCTGAACTAAAGATTAAATAGCATAGCAGCTTAATGAAATCTTGTGAATGGGATCAAAAGAAAGATGGAGATACAAAAATGCAAAAAGTGGGAATAGAATACCTTGTACAATTTAAACTTTCACCCTCAGAACATTATCTTGACCTATACCAATCAATCACTAATTAATTTTTTTTCAACTTTAAAGATTTTAGAAAACTCTGGGGTTTCTTTGGTTTGATTTTTCTTTTTTAACTATTGCAACCCAATCTTCATTATGGAGCCACTGACAGCTGATTGCTGGTGGAAGGGGGAGAGTTAGTTTTCTTTAAGGATGTGGCTCCTGGTAGGTCAACTTTGCACCACTGAATGGCATCATATACATGGATATATGAACAACGTAAAGTGGGCATAGGAATTATTAAAAGGGGGGACATAAAGTTGGGAGGGGCTTGAGATAGATCTGGGAGGAGTCAGGTACAGGAAAAGAGGGTAAATATGATCTAAATATATTATATACATTTATAAAAAATCTCAAAAAATTAATAAAATATTATATTGTAAAATGTGAAAAAGACAGATGATTCAAAAGTTAAGAGTGTATCCTGCTGTTGAAGAAGGCCAGAGGGATTCCCTGAATAAAATAATGTGACTCACAACTCCCTGTAACTTCAGCTCCAGCCTCTGACCTCCACAGGTGTCAAAAATCCTGTATACATACCTATACATAGACCCATACCCATATTTATAAATAAATAAGTCTTTTTCTTAGTGTTGCAAACCAGGTTTGTTGCTGTACATCTTTAATCTTAGCATTTAGAAAGCAAAGGCAGGTGAGTTTATGTGAGTTTGGCTCCAACCTGCTCTCCATAGTGAATTCCAGGTAAACCAAAGCTACATAATGAGACTCTACCTTTTATTTATTTATTTGTTTGTTTGTTTATTTTGGGAAATGATGGATATTTTACTTATACATATTGTAAAGACTTCTTTTTAAGGCATTCTTTTCAGCAATCTAATAGCAATCATAAAAAAGGGCACAATAAACAACAAAAAATTAAATGGATTATGAGTATTTCAAATCCACAGTTTTATGGGAGGGCACAGAGGAAAATGGGTGCTTACATTTGTTTTCTTGAATTTTTTTTAACACAATGTATTCTAATCCTATTTCCCCCCTCCCCAACTCCTTCCAATTTGTCCCCATCTGCCCACCCACCCACCTCCACACCTTTTCACTCTATGGAAACCAAAATATACATGTAAAAGAAAAATAAGACAAAAATGCTCAAACAAAGCAAAATGAGACCAAAAATAAATCTACAAAAATAGCATTGAGTTCATTTGGTGTCACAAGGACTACCCTGAAGTGTGTGGTTAAAATAACCAGTGTCTCAGTTAGGGTTACTATTGCTGTGGTGGAACGAAACACCATAGCCTTTTGGTGGCTGTTTTTACTCTTTCCTCTTAACTCTTTTGCAGGGCTCACTATCCAGCTCCCAGAAAAATACATGGAGGCTATTCTTTCTTATGAATGCCTGACTTTAGCTTGGCTTGTTTCTAGCCAGCTTTGCTTAATTTGAGTTGTTCCACCTACCTTTTGCCTCTGGGATTTTATCTTTCTTTATTCTATATACCTTTATTTACTTCTTTCCCCGTGATTTGCTCTATAGCTTTGTGACTGGCCCCTGGTGTCTTCTCTCTTTTTCCTTTCACACGTTCCTTAATCTTCTCTTCCCAAATTTCTCCTCCTGTTTATTCTCTCTGCCTGGAAGGCATGCCTGTCCTTTATTCTGCCTTATTATTGGCCAGTCAACTCTTTATTAGACCTATCAGGTGTATTAGACAGACAAAATAACACAGCTTCAAAGTTAAACAAATGCCACATAAAAGAAGGCAACACATCTTTTTGCATCATTAAACAAATGTTCCACAGCATAAACAAATGTAGCACATCTTTAACGAATATTCTAAAACAATGACCAAAATGTAAGAGAGGGACAAAGGAGTTTATTTAGTTGGCACTTCCATATTGCTGTTCATCTTTAAAGGAAGTCAGGACAGGAACTCAACAAGACAGAGACAGAATCAAGAGCAGAGGCAGAGGCCATGGAAGGGTGCTGCTTGTTGTCTTGCTTCCCATGGCTTTCTTGCTCATCCTGCTTTTTTATAGAACACAGAATCACCAGCTCAGGGATGGAACAAAAACCAAAACACTGGAACCTCCTCCAATAATAACTACTTAAGAAAATGCCTTAGCATACTTTCTCAACTAAGGCTCCCTCCTTCCAGATAACTCTAGCTTGTGTGTCAAGTCGACATAATATTAGTCAACACACCAAGTGAGACTCCACTGGAGAAAACTAACTTCTCTTTGCTGGGGGATATCATTGCTGATAGCTTCTTGATTAAATGTAAGAGTGTGTGTTCACTTTGTGCTGAGACTCTGTCTTGCTTGAATCTGTTCAGATCCTGTGCATGGTCTCACAGTCCTGTTCTCCCTGGCGTCACCCTGTTTCCTTGGAGTCATCCATCCCTCTGGCTCTTATAACTTTTCTGCCTCCTCTTCCACATAGCCTCCTGAATCCTGGTGGTGGGGGGTGTTTGATGAGGACATCTTTTTTAGAAAAACTCTACCTTTCTAATTTTAATGTTAAATTTTCCTAATTTAAAAACTCCACCTTAAAAA
>NW_026068106.1:901224-906974 GCF_014885135.2 Alexandromys fortis
AAAAGGTTTTTTTTTTTTTTTTTTTTATAAAGGACAGAATGATTGACACGTTCTGGTAGAAAAGTAGGAGGAAAAAAGTTATCTGTGAAAAACCAGTCAGATGTCAAAAATGCGAATAAATTATTAGGATTCCATAACTTTGATTTTTAATGTCACATATCATTCCCTAGTCTATGACCGCAGCATTAGGCTGTTGCTTTCAACTGTGTCCCAGAACAATACAACCTATGCCATTGCCCGCTGCACTCCAGGAAGTCAAGTTGTGTTACCATGTTTTGCTTTTTGTGATACTTTGATTTTGCATTTTTAGTTTGTATCTTATATCTGAACTCTGTCTCCTCAGGTATAATATTCAGTTCCCTTCAAATATTGCCAATAACACTCCAATATTTTTAACTTTTACTTGTGTGAGTATGTGTGTGTGTAGGTGCCACTGAGAGCAACAAGAGGCTTTCAGATCACGAGAGCTGAAGATACAGGGAGCTGTGAGCCTCCAGACATGGAAGCTAAGAACAAAATTTAGTTCCTCTAAAGAATGACAAATGCTTACTACTGAGCCATCTCTCTAGACCCCATATGGTAACACTCAATGTTCTTCATAATATCTTCCTCAGTCTCTAAAACAGGATTTTATATAAATTCAGTGATCACTTAGTTGTTTTAGTCTCATTTAACTTAAATTATAAAGAGCCAACATGCTTTATTTACATCTAAAGAAGAGCAAAATCACTAGTATTAAGTATTAAGATGAGTTTAGTTTTGCAGAAGCAATATTTGGAAGGATAAACAGCAGATCATTTGTAATAAACCAACTCATCACCTGACTGAATATTAAGAAAACCAGCCTACAAACCACAATTCCAGAGAACTTAGACAACAATGAGGACACTGAGAGAGACTTACATAGATCTAATCTACATGGGAAGTAGAAAAAAAAAACAAGATCTCCTGAGTAAATTGGGAGTATGGGGACCTTGGGGAAGGGTTGAAGGTGGGAGGGGAGAGGTAAGGAAGGGAGCAGAGAAAAATGTAAAGCTCAAAAAAAAATCAATAAGAAAGATTATTCCAAAAACAAAAGAAAAAAGAATTTAATAATATTTATGTTTTGATAAATAATAATTTCACGACAATACGAGAGAAGTTTGGTTGGAATAAAAATAGCAGACAGATCTCGTATTTTCAAGTAAGCTGAGGAATTCCTAAAGCAATCCTCATGATTTCAGCTGTCTCCTGTCTAAAAATCTCACAGGACTCATCTCTGCAAAGAAGCAAACTGAAATCAAGGACTCGAGGAACACAACACTTAGATAAGGATTCACTAAATAGGGAAAGAAACCACCAGATGTGCCCAATGCCATTTTATAGTCACAGGAATTCAGAGCAGGATGAAACTTAGAAATACCTGATGTAGCAATTCAAGATGCCACTAGGGCCGGGCAGTGGTGGCGCATGCCTTAAATCCCAGCACTCGGGAGGCAGAGGCAGGTGGATCTCTGTGAGTTCGAGGCCAGCCTGGTCTACAAGAGCTAGGTCTGGGATAGGCACCAAAGCTACAGAGAAACCCTGTCTCGAAAAACAAAAAAACAAACAAACAAAAAAAAAAGATGCCACTAGATGTCTGAGATAAGGAGAGCTCCTGGAAGTTGCTATGGATATGAAAATTAGTGACTAACCCAGCAATGAACTTAAAATCTCAAGGGCATTTTCCATTGCCCTTTTCCTCACAATGTAAACATATTAATGATACGGAATTTCTCATTGCTATCTTGAATTCTCCCAATGCTCTCTTTCAAAGAATGTTGAGGATCTGGGAAGATGGCTAGTGGGTAAGAGCACTGGCTAGTCAGTCATGAGGACCTAAATTCAAATTCCCAGCCCCCGTGTAATAGGTTGGCCAGACACATCTAAAACTCAGCAGTGGGTGATGTTAGGGGGGCAGTGCGGAGACTCACTGGCCACTACCCTACCTCCTGACTCAGTGAGCTATCTCATATTAAAGAAATAAGGCAAACTGATAGATCGAGACACACAATGTCCTCCTCTGAGGACACTGGTTGCATGCACCAACCAACGTAGTTCTTACACATAAACCAAACATATGCCCCACACACTTACTGACATACTTATGCATATGTAACATCACAATGGGTGTTTGGAATGGTCTGCTTATTAGTTTTTCCACCACTTGCACAATGTGTCAGTGTGGTAGTGGCTGTTAGACAGCATGGTTGATGGAAGAAATCTAAGTGCACATGTTACACCATGAGTAATGCAAAGAAGCCTGGAGAGGAACTCCTTATTTGTATAATATAATATAAGGATATTACACAAATATCATAGGATACAGTGTAGGCAACTGAGTTTCGATTTCCTTAAAATACCAATCTACTAGAATTGGCATGACCTTTTATCATAAAAATCTATTTGTAATGAATTTGTTGGCTTGAATTTCATGATGTTATGGCCAAAAGAGGTAAGAATTGATGTTGGAATCCTTCATTGATCTGTGATGCATCCAAAGTATGTACTCAGTAAGTGAGTTGAGAAAAATGCACTATGCGAAAACCTAGCAGATCACGTTCACAAGATAAATCATCACTAAATGTATTTTTAGTGAATATACCCATTTTTAAAAGATAATATTGAGAACCTGTTCACTTTTTGCATGAGACTATCCACTACGTTATGAACATCCTACACCGAATTAAACACCAACCGAAAAGTGAACGAAATAGTTCACTACATAGTGAACCAAAAAGGAAATTATCAAGGCCAGATGCAGATGGATAATACAAATAACATGCTCTAGTAACTCACTAGAGAGAGAAATGCTTGCCCTGGGGGCTGGGGTGTGCAGGGTGTGGTTCTTAGCATCACTTCTACAAAGGAGCCTCCTCAGAGGAAAGTAAGAATGAGGTGCAATTAAGTCCTTTGAAGGCTTCTCACTGTTGCTGTATGAACCGCTTTTGAATGTAATATGTAGGACACCATATCCATCTGAAGTGCAGAGCTCTCTTTTCAAAAAAAAAAAGCATTTTCCTTATTACCTTAGGATCAAATAATAAATAATAATAATAAATGCAGTTTGAGGAGAAAAAAACCACACTCCCATTTATTCTCTTTTTGTGTTTCGCCTTAAAAGAAGCTTTGGTAGTCTGATACATCAGTCGGCATCCAGCTTATTTCTGTGCTGGTGTGCTGGCCTCCTCCCTCTGGACACTTGGGATATTAATATTATCCTCGGTAACAATCAGCAGACGAAATGAAGCATTTACACAAATACTGCAAATTAGATTAAACTGCAGTTCTGATGTAACCCTGTGACATACAGTTTCTTGCGCATTAAGCCAAATGTACAAGCATTTAATGACTAATCCTTTTAGGTATTTTAATGCCCACATGAAGATTTATTGAGGAGAAAGGGAAAGCATATGCGGTTTTCTGTTAGAGCCTGCCTGCGGGCGGAGGATTGAACAGATTGGCTTTTTTTTTTTAATTAATATTTCAGTTCTTTGTGTTTTGGCGGGCAGGTTGCACGTGGCCCTAGTACTGAACGGACAGTTCCTTTCTCTTCCGCTGAGCGCTGAGGGTTAGCAGGCTTGGAGGGCACTGGCGGACCCTGGAGACAAGGGAGGAAAGGTGGAGGGGGTGGGAGAGTGAGATCAGATGTTGCACCACCCCCTCTTTCTTTTACCGCACACAGCCATAGGCTTAGGTCCTCTAGAAATTAACCTACTGGTCGATATTGGTAGAATTAGTCATACCAGCAGCGTCCTCAGTTCAGTCACAAAAGGGGAGGAGAAAGCTGGTCAGACCCTCCTCCTCCCTTGGGCTTACTACAAACAACTTTTTTGACGCTCTAAGGAGATCTTTGAAGATGAGAGAGGCAAGTTCGCCTGCATTTTAGGAATCTTCCTGCAAATGGGAGGGTTTTAACTAGTGAAATTTCCAGGATCACAATTTGTTTTTAGCATCATGAAGCCTTGGTGAATAAAGCAATACCACCGCTACCACCGTGTGTGTGTGTGTGTGTGTGTGTGTGTGTGTGTGTGTGTGAAAAGAACGATGGAGACTGGAAAAGACAGAGAGATAAATATATATTTGTATATCATGATATTTAATAATGTGATTATATAATAATGTGATTATATAACAAATATAATCACATGCAAAATTTGTGGTCTCATTAAGCAATCTAAAATATCAGCCATTTCTTGATGCTGTGTTGAAGGAACGTTCAAATTTTATTGGAAAGTTGCTCGTTAAAGTATTGGAGTCTAAGGAGTTATGGGTAATGATACATCACCTTGAATTAGCTGGACATGCTGAGTTGTTATCATAGAGGGCTGGAGAGATGACTCTGCTGTTAAAAGCACATGCTGCTATGGAAGAGGATCCTGGTTTAGTTCCCCTCATCCCAGCACCCAGGGAGTTTCACAACTGCCTGTAACTCCAACTCCTAGGCATCTAATGCTTTCTTTTAGCCAAAGCAAGCACCTGCACTCATATAACACGTACATGAGTGCACGCTCACACACACACACACACACACACACATACATACATATTTAAAAAACAAAGGATAAATTTGTAAATGTTGTCATAGAAATGCTGACTAAAATTCTTAAGGATCTTTTTAATGAGGCAAAAGTACTTTTGACCTCTGACACACAGACCTTCTCGACAAAACGCCCTTCACATTTGTCAAATGTGTCCCCACATTAGTGTTTAACTAGACCTAACTGAGAATTTCTCGTTTATTATTTTTAACTTTTTCATTTTAAGTGTGAGTGTTTTGGCTGCACGTATGTCTTTTCCCTCTAGTGTGTCTAGTGCTTCTGGGGGCCAAAGAGCACATCAGATTCCCTCGGACTGCATTGCCCATGATAGTGAGCTGACATGTCAGTGTTGGAAATTGAAACCAGATTCTCTGGAAGATCATCCAGAGATCTTAAGAGCTAAGTCATTTCTCCAGCCCTAGAGTTTTATTATTTTTAATTGTGCATGAGAGCATGTACGCTTGTACATGTGTGTGGAGAGGGGATGGGGTATGTGCATGTGAGTTCAAGTATCCTCGGAGACCAGAAACATCAGCTCTCCTATTGCTAATGCTGAAAGTGGTTGTGAGATGCCATTTAGGTGCTGGGAGTTGAGTCCTGGTCCTCTACAAGAGCAGCCAGTGCTCTTAACTGCTGAGCTATGTCTCCAATCCGAATGTGCATTTCCATCTGATGTCAGATGTCACCCCTGTTATTTTGTTTAAGCTCCCCTCTCCTAGGAACAAGACTGGACTCTCCAGTTAAGGAGAGTCATGTAAATGGATCCAGCCAATGTGCTTACAAGAGGTCCTCCTACCACTTCCATCTCGAAATTAGAAGACATTAAGATTTCTCTAGTTCTCCACTTTAACAAGGAGAGGATCACGACCTGCCAAGGTCTAAACCCACAATGGGTCAAGTGCTACAGATAAACTTTTGTTCTGAGAGGCCACAGAGATGTGGGACATGTTTGTGAACCACAATGTGTAGCCTCTAATATGGGTTTAAAATGTCTCTTGACAGAAAAATGTGAATGGTCAGAACTATCAGGAAACAGTTGTTAGGTGGGCTGGAGAGATGGCTCTGATGTTAACACCACTGACTATTCTTCCAGAGGTCCTGAGTTCAATTCCCAGCAACCAGATGGTGGCTCACAACCATCTATCTGGTGCCCCCTTCTGGTCTGTAGGTACATATGCAGACAGAACACCA
>NW_026068106.1:909908-911061 GCF_014885135.2 Alexandromys fortis
GCGGAAAATTTTTTTTCAATAAAAAATTATATTTAAAAAAAAGAAAAAAAGAAATAGAGGCAATAAAGAAAACACAAACCAAAAGAATTATGGAAATAAAAAAATCTGGGCAAACAAAGAGGGACTAGAGATGCAAACATAACCAACAGAATACAAGAAATGGAAGAGAAAATCTCACGTTTTAAAGATACAATAGAGGGAACAGATTCATCAGTCAAAGAAAAACTTAAATAAAAGAAGTAGGGTTTGGGACAGCAGTGTGCTGTGATTGCTGTAGCAGAATCCCACCTATGAGGTGAGCCGACGGATATTTGCTATGATTCCAAGATCAGAATGTTTGGCAGGTTTGCTTCTCCAGGCACTTTTCTTCTTGGCTTGCCAGTAGTCACCCTCTGGTGGTAGCCTGGCATGAGATTTTTCTCCTGTACCATGTCCATACTTTATGAGTAGAGCAGAACCCACTCCTACCAACTTAATTTACATTAACTACCACTTTTAAGGCCCTATCTCTAAGTAGAACCACATTGGAAATTAGAGATTCAGTCTATGAATGGGCCCGCAATTGGGTCAATGCACAGTAATGTATAATCTAATATGGATCATCTGTATTTATACAATGGAGAAACTCTTCAGTAAGATCAAGTTTGTATAGGTTTCAATATCAGTGAAAAAAAACTTTAGGTATCTTCTCTTTCTATTGTTATTTTCTTTTTCCATAATATACTGCCTTCATGTAAAAGAAATGCTGGCATTAGGTATGAAACAGTTCTTCATTAGGATGAGACATTTCTAACGTATAGGCAATGAATTAGTTCTTCAGAATAGGCTTTTGTGAGCTTCAGAATTGACTTAGTAGGTACACACTTGCCATACGAGTGTGAGCACCTGAGTACAGATCTCTGAGCTCATGTAGATCTAAACATAGTAACTAATATTTGTGACCTCAGTACTTCTACTACAGGATAGAAGGCAGAAAAAAAATCCCTGAAAGTTCATGGGCCCTTAGACTACCGTGCTCAGTGGAGAACAAGAAAGAGACGTTGTCTCAAAGAGAAATGTAAAGAAGTAACGCAAAGTTTTGCTCTGACTGTTACATTCCCACTGTTGTGCACCTGTGCACATATGCTTACACATACATACACACAAATTATAT
>NW_026068106.1:911844-979741 GCF_014885135.2 Alexandromys fortis
GAGACCCAGAATAGAACCAAGCACAACTGCCAAGACAAAAAAAAGTCAATGAAATGATTCCTGATGCTTTTCTACTACACTCTTAAATCGGTGCCTAGCCCAGTTGTCATCAGCAGGGCATCATCCAGCAACAATTGCAGATGCATTGCAGCTGCAGATACCCACAGACAAATGGTAGGCAAAGCCAGAGAAACTCCTCCCCCTGCTCAGAAGAGGGAAAGGAAGAATTGTAGGATCCAAAGAGCTACAGGACATCATGAGAACACAGCCCAAAGAAACAAAGTCAACTTAGCAGGACTCATAGAGGCTCACAGAAGCTGAAACTGCAAAGATGGATCCTGTATGGATTCAAACTGGGCCCTCTGCATAAATCTTATGGTTGTGAAGCTTGATGTTCTTGTGGGACTCCCAACAATGGGAGTGTGGGTGTCTCTAACTCTTTTGCCTGCACTTGGGACCCTTTTCCTCCTACAGGAATGTCCCATCCAGCTGTGATAAGAGGGTTTGTGACCAGTCTTAATATTATGCTGTTAGGCCATGTTTGGTGGCTATGCCTGGGAGGCCTGATTTTCTTTTAAAACACAGAGGAGGAGTTAATAGGGGGAGAAGGGAGGTGAGGGGAGGACAGGGAGGAGTGGAGGGAGGGGAAGCTGAGGTCAGGATGTAATGCATGAGAGAAGAATAAAATTCAATTAAAAAAGAAAGAAAGAAACACAAGGAGAATTGGATGAACTATCTGAAATCCTCATTTCTGAGACATGAGACACCCATGAGACATATGAGCATATTCCAAGATCAATAATTTCTACATCTCAATGCTTTGAAATTTGCTGTTCACTGAATTTGAATTTTATTTAGCCTTGCCGTCTAAAAGGACATGAGAGCAATGCATTTCTAGCATCACACTGTGCCTCCCCTGTTGAGACTACCAGAGTCCAGTAAGCGATAAAGGAGTTTTCTCCACTAGGCTGCGTTTGCATGTGTCTGGCAACATGGTGTGGGAAGTCCTTCTGTATATGTGTTTATTTTATTAGTTAATGAATAAAGAAGCTGCTTTGGCCTGTGATAGGACAGAGTAAAGTTAGGCTGAAAAACTGAATTGAATGCTGGAAGAAAGTAGACAGAATCAGTAAGATGCCATGTAGCTGCTGGAGCAGCAAGATGCACCTGAACCTTGTGGTAAACCATGAGCCTCTTGGTGAAATATAGAATAATAGAAACAGGTTAATTTAAGATATAAGAGTTAGTCATAAAGATGCCTAAGCTATTGGACAAACCATATTACAAATAATATAGTATCTGTGTGTTTATTTCAGGTTTGAGTGGCTGGGAAATAAGTGAGCAGCCTCTACTGACAGATTGACATGCCACTGTGTGCCAGCTAAATCCAAAAAAAACATGAGAAAGCTTGGAAAGGAATTCTACACACACACACACACACACACACACACACACACAAAACAAAAACAAAAAACAACAACAAAAAAAACAGAGTTAAGCACAGCTTCTTGGTAGCTACTATTTTTTTTTCAGATGGATTCTGTTTGCTGGCAGCAAGTTTAAGAGAGGTCTTCCTGCCAGGCGGCAGTGGTGTATGCCTTTAATCCCAGCACTCAGGAGACCAAGGCAGGTGGATATCTGTGAGTTCAAGACCAGCCTAGTCTACGAGAGCTAGTTCCAGGACAGGATCCAAAGCTACAGAGAAACCCTGTCTAGAAAAAGAAAAAAGAAAAGAAAAACAAAACAAAAGAGAGGTCTTTCTGACTCAGCTGACTCAGTATTAGCAGTAAAAACTGCATGGCTCCTTTAAGAAGGCTTCCTGGTTCGTGGTAGTTATACAAACAGCTCTGGCTCTTTCAGGAGACTGATCATTTAAATGGGGTTTGTGAGCAGCATGTTACAAACTGCTTATTGGCGTGACATAGACCTGCTGCATACTTGTAACTGGGGCAGTGTACGGGCTCACACAGGCAAAGAACAAGCCTCCATCATGTTGGAATGGGCAGAGCCAAAAAGCAAAACAGCTTTAGTCTTATCCATCTTCTTAGCATTTTAGAAGCGCTCCTGGACAGAAAAGGATTACAGATACACAATAGGTCAGATTCAGACATTAAAGACTTCTAAATGAGACATAGTGTACCTTGGGAGAGAGAAGAAAAAGAGTACAGAAAGTTATAAAAATAAGTAAATCATTGAAAAAATAAAATACTGTCTTTAAAGAGACACAGTTCAGTCAATCATAATGAAAGGAGTAAAGAAAATTAGCTTTGTAAATATGGACTATATACAGAGAGTCTGTATTATGTGTATTATGATTTCTTGCTTAGCTTTGTCACTGTAGAATTCTTAGCATTCAGATTGGAGTACACCCAGAGAGACTGTTTCCCACCTATTTAACTAAGGAAAGAACCTGTTCCCACTAACTGCTTGCATATAAATCTATGTGAAGTAGGTAGTGTTCAATCATACAAAGAACCTTCCACTGTATTATTTATCAGAATGTCAGTGTTCATTATAGGTATTTCTAATATATTGAACATATTTAATTCATCACAGTCTATATGTGTTGGCAGTATCTTGCAGTAGGAAAAAGTTCCAAAGATAGATTTAGTTTCTAATTTCTAAGAAAAGAAGGTCTCAAGAGGTGATTTCTTTCTTTTTATTTTTTCTAGATGTGGAGGCAAGAAAGCTCAATCCTGTGCAGTTCATTTGCTGGACTTCTTAAAGTTAGTTTTCCATGGATGGTCCACCTGAGCCAGATAGGTGTCTAGGATGTGCTGGACGCAGATATTACAAAAGTCTCCAGAATACACTGTCCTCAGTTTTTCTCCTATAGTAATTTCTTAGGAAAGGCTTATACCTGAAGACAAGGAGAGAGTAGATGCAGCAGTAGACTGTTTCTGGGTTTGAAATTCCCATCACTGACAGGCAAGGCATATGGGAGGGCAGTGCTGGTCCCTGCAAAACACATCTAATATAACAACGAAGAACGATGAGGCTAGAGAGATGGCTCAGTGGTTAAAGGCACTAACTCCCATTCCTAAAGGTCCCAGGTTCAACTCCCAGCACCCACACAGCAGCTCAAACCTCTCTTTAACTCCAGTTCCAGGATCTCACACTCTCACACAGACATGCAGGCAAAGCACCACTGTGCATTTTTTTTTTTTAAGTATAGAAAGGTGTTACTATAAAGGTATTACCTTCTGAGTCTAGACTCTTGGTACAATATCCTGACTTGGAAATATATCTACTACAGAGACAAAAGATCACAACTGAGTTGGTAGAAGGTAGATTATGATCAAAAAGTGGCCCAACCCAATGATGTCAACCCACTAGACAGACTCTATCTATCAGAATGAAGATGAGATCCAGGAAAAAAAAATGTACTAAGTGACTATACAGATGTCAATCTGATACAGGTCCTTGCCCATGCTAAGCAAGCATTCTGTCGTTAAGCTACAGCCCCAACCTCCAGCTCTCAAATAGTGTTAAGGCACTATACAAATGGAGGGGGGGACTATTTCATATGGAATACTCTCCCCATCCCCATTTAAGATAGCCTGGCTATCGGGCAAGAATAGAGTGATTAAATGGTGTGTCTAAAGCCATAAAGTTCATCTGTGACAGAGTCAGAGATGGCTTCACCCCTTTGCACTTGCACAAACAAAATTTCTCAAGCGAGAGAAAAACCATCCCCAGACTGTTTAACTGTCATAGAGACTACCACCAGAACTGACTTCAGAGAAAGGGGCATGATCAGATGTGCCCACCAGAACAGGAAATAATTTTAAATGAAGAGGTTTACTGGACAAGATATGTAAGGAAGTAGAATCTGTGCCGATAAAGGCAGGAAAAAGAAACAAAGAAATGAGATAAACATGGATGGGACAGGAGTTTCAAAACAAAACTATTCAAGGGTAAGTAAAAGGCAAACGTGAGGTCTAAACAGCATGCACAGAGCACAGAGATTCGGCAAGATTATATAATGAAGTCAAGAGAGTGTAAAGGCAGGCACCCGCACAGCCAAGTTGAACTATAAAAGGGCGATTGCACCAGAGATTAAGATAAATAAAATAATAAGGCATTGTTCCAGTACATAAGGAAGAGAAGGTCAATGGAAAAATAAACAGGGCCTCTGAGAGGCTACTGGAGTAATTGACAGAAGAAGCAGACAAAGCTCTTTAAGGAAAAAAGAAGTAACTGGAGGCCTTGGCTGCCTCAAAGCTCCCCAAGGCTACTAGAAGGGAGAAGAGGCAAGGACTTGCAATCTGCAACTAGACAGATCCGCAGAGGTTTGTTGCAAGGTAGGAAAGGATCTGTGGAGCAGAATGACCAGAGCATGAAGTACTAATGACAGAAAAATGCCTCTTCCCCACACCCCCACTGTCTTTGAGGCAAGGCCCAGGAGGATGTTGAGACAGAAGGGAAATCCTCAGAGATTAGCAGAGGGACTGTCAGAAGCAGAGGCGAATCTTGAATCTCAGGGAGACAGAAGAGTGTTTGCAATGTATGTGTGGATATAAATGGTGGAAGTGAATGAGGAGCTCGGGGCAACCGTGGGTTAAGAAAAGGAAGAGGAGAGAAAGACAGAGACAAAGAAACAGAGTCAGAAGAGGGAGTAGGAAGGGACTGCTACTTAAAGTGGGAGAAAAAGGGAAACAACCCTTTGCCATAAAGGAAGAGTCATGGGAAGAGTAAAGATGACTGAACTCTTTGCTCTGTAGATCCTGCTTAGGACTGAGTAGATGCACAAGGCACGGCTCTAACTCTGAAGCGAGCTTGACTGTGTGACCTTGTAACTGTAAATATCTTACTTAATTTGTAAACTTAAGATGGCTATAACCAAAATACAGGTCACTGCTTCCGTCATAACTGGATGAAGTGTGAAATTCATCTGAGATCCTACACAGTACTCTCTAGTGATACAAAGTTCCTACAACTAGGATATCTCTTCAATAGCTTCCTTAGCAATATTCCTCCCCTCCCCATAACAACCAGAATTCACAAGTTCAGTCCTAAGTCATCCTCATGATTCACACTGGTCTAATGCCCACACGAACACACACATAGGCACATACACACAGGCACCACACACACACACACACACACACACACACACACACACACACACATTGAATATTCTCAAGTTTCTCAAAAACTGGAAAAGAATTGTTTTCTTTCTTTTGGTTGTTTTATTTTTCCCTTCCATTTTGAAAATAAAAAAGTTATTTTAAACAGACACAAACTTGGCAACAGGACTCTGGCTTCCTTGGGTCCAGAATCTTCTCCTGCAGCCTTTCCAATGGAAACCCCAGTTACTAGGCTCTCCCAGAGGCTAGAGAGGTTCCAAAGCCTCACCCTTCCCTAGGTGGAAAACCGGTTCTACAGAGTCCTCCCAGACACTCACTGCTGACCCCTGAAAACCTGTCTTCCCAGGTACCTACAGCAAGGCTGGAAGACCTGGAAGAAATGCGGAAGCTTCAAAGGCTAGTGAGCCATCCAGGGTGAGGGACCACACTGGAAGCTCCTACATCTAAAAGTTTTAAGTCAGAACCAGCCGGAAAGCTGAGGACTGAATGTGCCTCGGAATCCACAGGACTTCCAGCGTTAAGTCTTCAAAATGGCTTGTCCCTTGCTGCAAAAGAAACTCAAACAACACTTGAAGAGTTTTCTTTATAAACGCTTGAAAAGGAATGAAAAAAATTTTAATTTTGGAAAAGTTTAGGTGCAGGGAGGGGTTCAGTATCTGGAGATGAAGCCACATTCAAATTCAAAACCCTGGGTAGCCTGGCCAATTATGCAAATCTTTTTAGCTTTGACTTTTTTGAGATAGCCTAGCTGAAGGGGTGGAGTGGGTTGGAAGGTGGAGGCAAGGGTAGTAACCTCGGGTCCTTTGTACCTGTGTTGTGAGGACGAAACAACTTACTGCTTGTAAAATGCTGGTAACTGCTCTTGCCACGTGATAAGCCCTCGATAAACTTTAGCAGTACAGTCAGTTTTTTTGTTATTCTTTCGTCTACGCAAAAGTGATAAAAATTACAGCAACTTGTCAATTTGGGCGGCGAAGACACTTGTCCTTGGGATGAAATGTGACAATATTTTTTTTTTTTTTTTGGTCAAGCTGGCGTAAAACTTTTTAAAGCCCTTGGTAAATGGAGGTGATAAAGTCAACCAGAAGGCTTGCCAAACGGACTTTCTAAACCTCTTAAAAGAATGGAGTAAAGTGCAACCTCTTTTGGAACGCAGACATTTAGAAAGGAGGAAATTTCTCACGGAAAATAACAAGGCATTGAGCGGAAAGAGCTGCTTTCCAGTCTAAATGAGGGCAGCCAGTCGGGAGGCCTGCGGGGCATCTCGCCCTCGGGGACCGCGCCCTGCTGCCTGCGGGTGCGCGCTCCAGACTAGACCGACAGGCCAGACAGCTCCAGAGAGCAACACAGAGGGATGCCGAGTCGCGCCCAGTCTGAGCTCCAGCCCCGGTTAGGCAGCTGTTCCGGAGAGCCAGAAGTCACTCAGATTAGGGCCTCAGCTCCGAGTATCACTGTTATCAAAGAGAAGACTTCAGATGAAAGAGCCCTCCTATTTAATTTTCCACTAATACATTCGTAAGGCTTTTTAATTGCTTGCAAATGCATTTTCTCTGTACTGTTATGGAATCTGTGTTGCCTACCGGCTGTAAATCTGAGGCAGAATACGGATCCCTGCTCGGTTAGGCTTTTGACAAATAGCTTGCAGGGCGGGGGTGGGGTCGGGCAGGAGGGAGAAAAGAAAAAGAGGAGGGAAGGGAAATTTTAAAATTCGGTGACAGCCCTTAAACCGAAATGACTCGAGAGTCTGACAGAAATGTCAATTTCCCCTACGTATTCTAAAGTCATCTCTTCAAAAAATGGCCTGCCTTTTCTCCTTTGCAACTGGGAAACATTTTTATGTAAAGTGGCCACTGGGTTGCTCAAGGTGAAGTGGTGAGGTACACGGAGCCGAAAGAGGAGCTTAAAAAACAGAACCAGAAGGAGAAGTAAGCAACTCACTAGAGAGGGGAGGGATAGGGTGGGGAAACCCGAAGAGAGGGAGTCCATGTAAATCAGTCAAGGGATGGGGAGGGCTCCGTGTAAATAAATCGAGGGATGGGATTCCATGTAAATGAGCCAAGAGATGGGGGTCTATGTAAATGAGCCAAGAGACAGGGGAACATTTAAATGAGTCAAGAGGTAGGGGGTCCCTGTATTGAGCCAAGAGAAAGAAGGTCCGTGTAAATGAATAATCTTAAAACCCTTTCCGAACAGTCTGGAGCCCTTCTCTCCTCACTTCCAGTGGAGGTAAAGTGAATCCACCAGGGGTTTCAGACACTGGGTGGGAAGTCCAATATGCTTGTCTCTTCAGCCCCTGAAGGAATACTCTGCTCGCTAGCCCCCTGCACCTGGTGAGGGAAGAAGGAAAACAGAAGGAGGGCCCCTGAATGAGCCCACGGACTAAGAGAGGTTCCAGGTCATTAAAGCCCTGAGTGACTGACTGAAAGGGCCCCTGAGAGGTAGAGAATACTGAGAGATCTGTCTTGTAGAGCCAGCCCTCTGGTTAGGAACCTATTCAGGAAGAGTTCCTGGATGAAGCAGGGTCCCTATGGGCAGACACCTATGGACAGACACAGTCAGAGCAAGCCCCAAGTAGGACACTGAGGTCTTTCAGCTGCTCTGTTCTCTGAAAGTGTCATTTGTATATTCCTCTCTAATAAGGCTCCACAGAGGTAAAGGGCCACACATTCAAACTCTTCTTGTTAGTCGGTGTGTAATAGACATCTCTACTTGCCGCTTTGTGTGATAAAAGCAGCATCTACCCTTTGGGGTATTCAGTGTTTTACTGTTGCCCTGAACAAGATCAATTTAGAAGCCAGGGGCTTCGTGACAATGGAAAACATCTCTTATTTGAACGTTCATGCTTGGGTTGTGGAGCTAGCTGCATGCACCAGTGGAGCAGAACACACCGAATTCCATTCTTAGAAAATGTCCACAGATACTTGCTTAAGGCATAACATTAATGGATCAATCCTCCCTCTACTCTCCTCTAAAAAAAAAAAAAATGAAGGAAGAGAGGAAGGAAAGAAGAAAGAGGGAGGGAGATCAGGCAAAGGGAGAAAAAAGGGGATGGAGGGGAAAAGTAAAAAGATACATTTATTAATGCATGTTGATAAATGTATTAAGTGGAAGGGGGAGAGTATCCAACTATAAGCTAATGTTGTTGCTCAATACTAGGCAATATACCTAGTATAAAGCTTGACTTTAATTCCAAGATAAACACACACTCAGGATAAATCATATTAAATAATTGTAACCATTACTTTATCTAATATGACACAAGAAATTTGGTACGAGGAAGCCCCAAGTAAGGGGAAAGGCGGAAAAAGGAAAAGAAAGAGGAGGAGGAGAAGGAGGAGGAGGAGAAGGAGGAGGAGAAGAAAGAGGAGGAAGAGAAAGAGGAGGAAGATTGAAGAAATACTTATTAAAGTTAGGGATATGGACTGTGATAGCTGTCTGCTAATTGCTTGCCCATCTTAGACTTACAGTAGATAAAGAAAGATCCTTTCAGTGAAAATGCTTGAGAATGGATCCAAACTAAGGCAGACTTCATGGTAGCTACCTAGAAACTCAGGATAGGGACCCTCACCTTCCTAAATCATTCTTCCCCTTCAGGTTCCTAATCAAGGTAACAAGTATATATGTACAGAAGGCTTTCTTAGAAGATTCCTAGGGTGATTTTTGTGGGACAGTCATGTCTATGATGTAGAACAGGGAACCAGAAGGAAGAAAAACATAACCATTAAGGCAGACATCTCCTGCCACCTAGGTGACAGGTAGCAAGGTTGCCTCGTGCTCACGTGGGCTATTTTGAGTGGGCGTGCACTGGCCTGGCCTCTGGTTCAGACTGGGATACACACCACCAGTGTTCCCTTAGAAGGGGCCCCAGGGAAGCCTGTCACCATGAATCCAGCAGGCAGTGGCCAGTTAATTCAATTACAACACCCCCTGGAGAATGTGTAGCCAATCACTCTCCAAGAAAGAAGCAAAACAGAAAAAGAGGAATTAACTTTGCTGAAAAGCCCTGTGTTTGGGTCAAGCAAAATGTCACTTATTAATTGCTCAAGACTATTAATTGGATGGCAGGGGGACAGGTGGGGGGCTGTCTAACAAAAACAAATCCAGAGGCTGCACCTCACACACAGAAGGCATCACACACACCTGCCTCGATAAATTCATTTATAAAAGGGGCATACTGAGCAACCCCAGAGCAGATGGGAAGGAATACTGACCAATCCGTGCATATGGCACAGATGATTTTTCCCAACTATCCTGTCAGAGTGAAACGGCTTTTTGTAATGAAAAGTTGATATAGACGGAAGGAAGCAATTGTACAACTGAAGTTTCCCTTTGTCTAAGATGCTGATATAAGGAGTGGGACATGAAGAAAAGATGAGCATGTTCCAATGGAGCCTGTCAAAGTAGATCCTATACGAAGTTGGTATAGACTTTATTCTTTTTGTTTCTTTTCTCTTAAGTCTACTAAAGTATTCTCTCACTCTATGATCTTTAGTTTCCTCCAAGCCCAATGGTGTTCAGCAGCAAAGAAAAAGAAACCCTTCATACTCTTTATCTGGGTGCTTAAAAGTCACTCAGGAAAGTGGGATAGGAATTGGGAAAGCAATGGAGAGATACAACTACTAGAATTTCAGTAATGTCATGAAGTACTCAAGACAGAAGAGGCAGCTAGAAGGCACTCTTTGGTAGAATCTAAGCTTCATTACCAAGAGCATCATAAGACTCCTTTTTTAAGGGAGGGGATGTCTGTGGCTGTCTCTGGAGGCAGGAATGATTATGTGGATCCAAGGGGCTCCTCTGCAGGCTGAGTAAGAAGAAGCCAGGCTGTCCTGAGAATCCTGATTGTCCTAGAAGAGAAGGTTGTGCATCCTCTCCTCAGATCTAAGCTAAATGCTAACGTTCCTTTGCCTTAACTGAAGATATTCCTGGTGGTTGGGAGGGTTGAGGAAAGATAGGCTTTACTTGTATGAGAGGTTTGATCCTTTCCTTTTGAGTGCAGACTACTTAAGAACATTTTTTTTTACCAGAAAATGTGTCTCACTACTCCCAAGACAGGTAGCAGGTCCTCTGTAGTCTTCTGGGAAGGATGGGCTTGAACTTTCTCAGGGACAAGATTTCTGAGATATGATTATAGGATCAGTCCTCAGATCCCATAAACTGTCATGTATGCTCATATTATTTAGGTCCACTTTTGTTAAGTTATGAGAGCTGGGCTCAGACATAGCAAACAAAGACTCTAGTACAAACATTTGGGGTCACAGTTTCTAAGTATCAACAGTGTTCTTCTTTCCCTTCCTTCTTAAAGACCATGTTCTCTATTCTTCTTTTTCATCTTCATTGACCTCACTTGGAAAGTCTTCTTACTTTGTTAGACTACAATGTGGGATTGGGAAGGGAGGGGGTGGTACGTCCACCTTGAAATGGAGAACAAATATGGGTTGTTGATCCTGTGTGGAAGTAAGGCATCTCCGATCTCTATTTCCGACAATGCATTTCAAGTCTTGTCATGTGCTTTTGTCCATTTGTATAGAGTCAAAAGCTCTGAGTGACAGCCCCAGTTACCCTGCCTGAGCATATCCTAATAAGCCCTCTCAAACCCCCCAACCAAAAAAAAAAAAAAAAGCACATGTCTGCTTGCCTGCGGCTTGTTATTAAGACACCTTCTCAGTTTAAACACTTAAAAGCTAACCAAATGAAATACCAATTAAGACTGAATTACCCTGTCTATCTCTGAGATGAGCCAGTGGGGTTGGCCAGCCAGCCGGCCAGGCTTCCCCCCCCCTTTCATAGGCAAGTTTGCTGATAAAACCTTGCAAAACCTCCATATTTTGAGCTTGTAGCCATCACACACACATACAGAGAGACACAGACACATACACTCACACACACCTTTCAAAACAGTTTTTAACTCAGTGGAGCCGCCTAAATTTTGAATGAAGTAAACCACTAAAACTGTTTGAAAGTTGAGAAATCCATCAAGAAAAGGAACTGTGTGTGTGTTTGTGTGAAAAAGAAAGCAAAAGCAAAAGTGTGAGTATGTGTGTGTGTGTGTGTGTGTGTGGTCTCCTTCCAGTCCTCTCTTTGTAAAAATGTAACTTCTAAGTATTTGGGGGTTATGTAGCGGTAAAGGTGTTCATATACCTGATTCCACTGTTAAATGGTCCACACCTCCAGGAAACAGAAAGGAAAAGTACTATTTACAAGACGAAAAAGGGAAGTACCAAAAGAGAAGGGAAATAGGCTGAGTTGCGAGGAGTGAAAGGTATTTACTTAAGTGTGCAGTCTCTTTATTCTCTTGAATTTCCCCAGTTGTCCCACTTCCTTGCGACAGAAACTTAAGACTGTCCATCATGGTTCCTTATCTTAAAAACTGCTGAAAAGATGTTAGCCACCACCTGGTGTTGCCTTTCAAAAAGGGAGAAAGAACCCAAATTCAATGTAAACATGAGAAAAAACAGTACTGGTTTTACTTGGAAGAAGGCAGACACCCCAACTGGGCAAGATTGAATCTAATGTCTGTAGGAGAAATCAGCTTTCAGTATCCAGGGAGTGGAACCAATAGGAACAAATGCTCAGTCATGTAAAAGAAAGGTTTAATTAATATATATTTCTGTCTGTAAGGTGTACTTATTGGGGGTAGATTTCCATCTTCACAATAAAAATGTGTAAATGCTCTCAGCAGAGGCGAGTCCCCACCTCAGTCTGTATAGAAAAGCACGATAAAGGTTGGGGAAAATGGATAAAAATGTTGAAAGAAGCTCCAGTTCCTTATTAGGCGAAGATACAATATTTATTCCTTGTCTCATGGGATAATCTCCTCTGCCTATTGTCCTCCCCGTTCTCAGTGCTGATGCTTAATTTTCAAAACTTCTATATTACCAAGGGACCTACGACATCAGCCAAAGAAATTCTCAGCAAGTACAAAATCTGGTCCAGGGAGCTGCTTTTGTGCAGAGGGAAAATTTTGTTCCTACAGGTTTTTAAGTGGGTACGAGACAAGGAGCTATCCGATCCGGGCAAAACCATTACAGTTTAGATCTGTATCTACAGAGCATTTTTTTTTCCTTTAAAAAAATTGGAAAATACAAGAAGTTTTGGATTTTTTTCCTGATTCTTTTTTTGGAGGGGGAAATTGCATCGTAAGCTTTTGGAGAAACCCAACATGTCAACTACCTTTCCCGGACTAGTCCACGATGCGGAGGTATTATTACTTTTTTTGTGAGCGCGCGCGCGTGTGTGTGAGTGTGTGAGAGTGTGTGAGTGTGTGGCGGCGGTGGTGGCGGCTGTGGTGGCAGCTTCCCCTGCCTCTAATCTATATTGGACCGTTACGTTTAATTATAATCTGGCTTTCGGGAGAAGTTAAGGAAGGGAAGGGAGAAAGTTCGTTATGACATCTGTCGCCAGGGAGGGCAACTCTCCACGATAAGCACCATTTGCTATAATGAGGGAGAAACATAATCCTAACAATACGGGGGGGATGAGGAGAAAGCTAGAGACACAGAAAGGATTCTCCGAAAAGCAAAGAAAAGGGACTAATGGGGGGCGGTAGGTGGACATGGGGGATGGGGGAAAACGTACCCCTTTTGAAAGGGGCTTATTCAAGGAATGGGATACAGACGGATACAGAAGTCAGCAAGCTGAACAATTTTGCAGACTGGGATTTTTAATATATATTTAATATATATAATTATATATGTGGACGATGATATTTTTGAGCAGCCCAGGCTGAACATCTCCGCATGGTCAGGCGGGCGTTTTCGGCGCGAGGATTTGCTGGAGCGGCAAGGTGCATCCTAGCATTCTCTGCCAGTGGCTTCTCCTGCTCCCCGCAGATCCTAATCACCTGCAAACCTGACTTGGACCCCTAGCTCCAGGCACAAGTTGGGAAGGGAAGAGCGTGTGTGTATGTGTGTGTGTCTGTCTGTCTGTTTTCTGTCTGTCTGTGACTGCATGTGTGATATCGCCCCCACCTATATAGGGTGGGGGATTACCCCCACCCCGCTCTCTCCACTGTGAAGACGAGGCCGCCCACCCCCAGTTCAACTGTGCTGGATGTCTGCTTGGTGAAGGAGCTCACTGAGCCCCGGCATCTCTCCTGGCATCTCTCCCGAAACCAGCCTGCTTGCTCCCGTTCTCCTAGGAGAGCCAGGGAAAGCTCCCGACTCTGGGAGAGTGGCGCCTTGGTTGCAAAATGACAAACCTCAAGTTTTTCTGCTCTCCCCTTTCCCCCTCTTCCTTCCAGATACGTCACGACGGATCAAACAGCTACCGTTTGATGCAGCTTGGCTGTCTGGAGTCCGTAGCCAATTCCACGGTTGCCTATTCCTCCTCCTCTCCTTTAACTTACTCCACCACCGGCACCGAGTTTGCGTCCCCCTACTTCTCCACTAACCACCAGTACACCCCGCTCCATCACCAGTCGTTCCATTACGAGTTCCAGCACAGCCACCCGGCGGTCACTCCCGACGCCTACTCTCTGAACTCGCTCCACCACTCACAACAGTACTACCAGCAGATTCACCACGGGGAGCCCACCGACTTTATTAACCTGCACAATGCGCGGGCGCTCAAGTCCTCCTGCCTGGACGAGCAGAGGCGGGAGCTGGGCTGCCTCGATGCCTACCGCCGCCACGACCTGTCCCTCATGAGCCATGGCTCTCAGTATGGAATGCACCCAGATCAAAGACTCCTGCCAGGCCCCAGCCTGGGGCTGGCCGCCGCGGGAGCCGACGACTTGCAGGTAAATAAGCGTGCAGCGGATTTGTCTGCGCCCTCCCCTCGGCCTCCCCCCCTTCCGCTCTCTGTTAATGCGCTCTCTCTCTCTCTCTCTCTCTCTCTCTCTCTCTCTCTCTCTCTCTCTCTCTCTCTCTCTCTCTCTCTCTCATACACAGACACACACGCGCGCGCGCGCGCGCACACACACACACACACACACACCCAAAACACGATTTAGGGAAAGGCATCAAATTACAGGAGGACTGTGCCCACTGCGTTCCTCTCATTGGATCAATAGCTGCAGCCCCTACCTGGGGCCAGTCATCAAAAGTCAGCTATGAATCTACATTTCTGACCCTGAGAGGATAGGTGTGTGAGGTCAGTGGAGCTGCGTTTGAATCTAGCGGTGTCAGAGCAAGACTCTAAAAGCTGACGGCCCGCTAATGATATCCTCAATTTCCATAATTTACAGGGTGTATTCTCATATTTCCAGAGTTGGCCTAGACAGAACCTGTAGTGGAATTTCATGATGCGTTGAGGGAGTCAGGTTGTTCTTAAAAAGTTGTTAGAACAACAAGCTTGAGCAAAAGTTTCATAAACAAATTAGATTGCTGTGTCAAGTAAGGAACCACAAATAAAAGTGTCAAAAGTCAGCCCCAATAACATAATTTGCACGATGCACTTGGTCAGAGTGTAGTTGTATTTCTTTCTGCCTGAGCATCCCCAAGCTGGTAGCCCAGCAGCATGCTTTATTTCTTTATCCTTTCTCTTCAGGTCACTCCATATTACGTAAGATGCTACCCGTTATTCTGTCTGAAATGAAATAAAGGAAGCAAGACAAGTAGAGAAAAAGAGCTGGAAGGAAAAAAAAAAGGAAGGACCAGGGATGGGAGGAAGAAAGGGGGAAAGAATAGAAATGAATTCAAACACCGCAGAGCCCACCACTTCAGCAAGTCTCCTACTTTCTTAACATGCTTTCCACGTTCATTGCCAACAATAGAATTTTTAATGAAGTGATGCCATTGTCTTAGACACATTTCAGATCAATAAACCCACAAAGGTCTAGAGTAGGAACCCAAAGAGCTGTACTTTCCTCTAGTGGAGAGCACATCTCCTTCCCTTTTTCAGTCTGCACAAAGCCTGCCACCTACACACACTTCCTGAAGGCCGGGAAGATATTCCAGGAGCACAACTTGGAGACAGAAGAGGTCTCTTGTTGCGCACAGAATATCTTTCCCCCTCCTCTACCCCTGAGCAAGAGATTAATTTTAAATTAAAGTGAAAGCCCTTACAGTTCCAACAAAGAGCCATAACCACATGATTCACGCACAAGAAAGAAGATTTCACTCCTTAAAGCTTGACTTGCTATACTTAAATTCACAAAATAATTTTATACGCTCAGGGCATTTTCTTACATTTTTCACAAGGATCCCCTTATGTCTCAGGAGGGGAAAAATCTGCCATTCAATGCTTAGCTCAACTAAAACCTATTTACTCCTTTTAATAGCCACGTCTGCTGCTGATTTTTTTGTATCTGTACAAATTTTTTTTCTGTGCTAGGCACAAAGCTGGGCATTTTTCAAAAGAGAGGATTAGAACATTTGCAAGCACGGGACAAAGACAGAATCCTGTGCAAAAGGACACCGTAGTTTATCCAATTTTCGACTTAGTGCCATTCAACTGGTCATTTATGCAATGTCATCTGACCAAACAGCATGTTTTACTTATGAGGGGGGGAAGTTTGTTAAGCGAAGGGACCAAGATCTGTTTCTTCGGAGAAAATAAACATCTTAGCAGTGCGCCTGAGAGTGGGAAGGGAAATTGGTCCTGCTTATTTGGAGAACTTGGGTGTCCATTATCTTTTACAGTTTAGATATCTTAAAATCTTTATTTCAGCCTATCTCTTATATATTTATTCTTCCTTTTCTTTGTGTTACTTGTGTTGAAATAACATTACTCATACTGAGAAAAAAAACACTTTAAGATACTCAGTGAAAGAGTATGGTGTGCGATGCCTGCACACATGCATGGTCATAAAGACTTCTATATGTGTATGTAAGTGCATATATTGTAATGTATATGAAGACTAGGAGGAGATTATAACTCTATAATGTTATTCTGCTCCTCCTGATGTACTTAGCAGAGCGGAAAAGAAAGAACCATAGCTACATTTAGGAGAAGAAATGAAGAGGGAGTGTGTGGGGAAACCCATCTCTCTCCTTTTATTTCTTCCTTTTAAAAACATTCATCAGCATATGCCTCATTTCAAATGCAACAAATGTAAATATACTTTTCCCTGCACAGAATTTTAAGTGGAAGTCCAATGGTTTAGAGGGCAGTCTAAGTCTGCCTAACAGATGCAAACGGTCTTGTGGCTTCAGTTCCATCTTTGAGTCCCCTAAAAAGATTTGCTATGGCCAACAAAGGAAACTGTCACACCTTTTCCCATCACCGCTTTAATTTATGCTCAGTCTCCAAGTTTTTTTTTTCATATTGATTTGATAATCACTTTAAGGCAGAACATTTAAAATAAGAAAGAGCTGGTGAGTAGGTTGAAAAGGGGGGTCTTACGGGCCTGCCTCAATATGGTGAAAATGGGGAGGCAAAAGGGAGCCAGGGCTGTAAAGGTTGTTTTGTAAAGTGGGTTTTTATTATGCACCGACTCTCTCCGCATTTACTTAACTCTTCACGGGCTGTTGGGTAGGTTAACACCCTTCAAGGCCTCTTTCATGTCCAATACCTCGTTTGTTTGTAAAGGAAAATGAGCTTTTAACACATTTTGATTCAGAAGGGGGGGAAAGACAGACAGAGAGAGAAATTTTTATCTTTCTTAATAAAAAATCAGCAAGTCCTTTCTAGTTTTCCAGTTCAAATGATCACTCTGCGAGCACCCTAGGAGCTTGGAGCTCTGCAGAGAGTGAACCCGAAGGTGTTTCCTCCAGGAGGCCCATTTTGGATAGGATTGTTTGGTGCTACTGCTTTGGGAGAAAACAGAATCCTGAGAAGATACTCTAAACCCTCTGTGTGAAATATTTCCTCTGAACCTCCAAAAATGTCCCCTCACAATTTCAGACTTGACACATAAGCTATAATTTTCTTCACCGGAAAAGAAGTGAGCATGCGCTGCCCTTGTGTATGCCCTGTCCCTTCTCGGGGACTGAAAGGACTTCTTGTTCTTTTAGGTCCACATGAAAATCTCTTAAAACCTCTGAAGTGTGATACTGGGGAGTGATGCACAATGCATACCTTAAGATGGATAAAAGTTGTAGATTGTAGTTTCTATTGAAATATTTTCCTTAAAAAGTGTTTGCTCACTGATGCCTTCCATGGTCTCCTGACATAGAGGTCAGGGATAGGCTAGTCTAAAATATTGTACCTGCATAGTAGTCATGTCTACCATATCTGAATGCTCCTATTTCCTTTTTCTCTTATGAAGGGTTCTGTGGAAGCCCAGTGTGGAATTGTTCTCAACGGCCAAGGGGGAGTGATAAGAAGAGGTGAGTAGAAATAACTTGACCTCAGTTTCTTTGTTTTGAAGATCTGGGGAGACTTGCAAACATCAGGTTCTTTGTGTGCTGATTAAGAAACAAACAAACAAAAAAGAGTTATTGCAGATCCACACAGGCATAGGTACATTAAAAATACCCCCTTTCTTCCACCAACCCCTCAGTGCTGGGCGAGCCCCAAGTCTCTTAGCCCCAAATCTATTCCTCCCCCACAGAATGCTGACAAAATCGAAGTTGGGGAGAAAATGGCTGGGATTAAAAACAGAAGTTTTCACACTTCTTTCCCTTTCAGCGGCACTACATCCTGGAGCAAGATTTCTGGTTTCTTTTAGACCTAATGTGCCAGCCACTGCCTTAGTGTTTGGGGTGACGGTGTTAGTGATGGGCCTTGAGGGAGTCTGTGAAAGGCTATATCATTGAGGCTTTCCGGGATGCTAATGAGTCTCCAATATTGTAACTGCCTTATTTGTTTAATTTTTTTGGAGCGTCCAGAAGATTTCTTTTATTACGGGAGGGTGGGAGGAGGAGGTAGTGTTAAGTGCACTGGATAAAGCTTTCTTGTTCCCATCTGTTAAGGAAAACATCTGAATCCAGAGTTACCCATGGCATTGGAAAGGGGGGTGAGGCGAGAAGAGAGAGCTGTTGCTTTCTGCCAAGGCACTGAAGGGGGCTGTATCTCAGATGGTCCATTTTGACAAAAGGTTTTGAACTATGACATTCATAGGGCCTCAAGGCAGTGCAGATTTTGCTGGCTTCCCTGCTTAACTGTACCATGAGCCTCTGAAGTTTATTTTCCTAGCATGCCCAGTAACCTGAGGAGCACAGGAGGCAAGAGGGACCAGCTGTTATCCCAACTTCATACGAATTAATAAGATGTGGCCTATTCACCAAGACTAATTCCTGCTTCAGGCCCACAGTTGTTTCTGGTAACCAAACCAAAAAACTTCTGATGGTACCAAATAGACATCCTTTAGTCTCTCTCCATTTCTCTCAAAAATAGTCAAATAATTTGTTTTTTTCTTTTCTGAGGGAGTAGTGTACTCTTCAAAAGCAATGGAAGTTTTGTGTTTGCATGTAGATCTCATAACCCAGCATCCACTATAAACACCAGAAGAAAAAAAAAAGGATCCTTTTCTTTGGGAATTTGGCTGTTCCAAAGAGTGTGTGCTTGGAATTTATGTTGAATTTGCAAAAAAAAATGCCCAAATCTGTTGTTGCACACTTTTGAGATTTTATAATTTTTTAGAGTATGAATATCACTTCTTATAGATATTTAGAAGGAACAATATTAAACTTTCCATTCAGGCCTGTATTCAGCCATACTGGAATTTAAAAAAAAAAAGAGAGAGAGAGAGAAGTTTCTGAATATTAAATTTAACTGTTCATAACTGTAACACAAGTAAAATATATACACAGTGAAAGAGAGGTTCAGTAAGTCTTGCTGATTGAGGTCTGTTGGGAAGGAAAGAACACTAAAGGTGAAGCCAAGCGCTCAGGGCGCACAGACACCGTGGTGCTGAAGGACAGCGCCACTAATTAGGGAAGGAGGCCGGCTGCTAGGCGGGCCGAGCTTTCCGCGGCGGTGCGTACATTCTGCTCCGCACTTGTTAAAGTACCTCCCCCAAAGGCTTGACTATCACATCCAAATGATTGTAGCGTAACTGACAGGATGAATTCCAGGCAGAGAGTTGGAGCCGTAGATGCTGTGGAATCAATACTTTCCTGGGAGAGTAGGAGCACCTTCCTTTCTTCTGGCTATTCAAAAGGTGCCTAAAAGATGGAAGTGCGCTCTTCCCTTAGCACAGCTGCAGAAGCGAAGCTCCTTGGGTGATGTTGTCTTGTTTTATTTCTGTGCCTATTTGTTTCACCTTTTAAAATCCTTCTCTTAGTCTGCCAATTAAAGTCAGACATTGATTGTGTAAGAGAAAAGATCGCATAGGAGTTAGACAACAATAAAATCTGTGGACCCCACCTTTGAGAAATTCGGACTCTGGCATCTGAACACTTTTTCCCACTCCCAGGTCTTACAGGACAGGAACAATCTCGGCTCTGGAGAGGAGAGTGTGCTTGTGGTGTGTGAGTGTGAATTGATTAGGTGGGTGACTCTGTAGCTCTATCAGCATTCATAATTTCCAAGTGGATAGCAAGCACTTTTCTATTTTCAAAGCACTGGCAAAATCCCCTTAGGTCAAAACACCTAAGAAACCCCTTCTCTCTTCATTGGCGTGGTGAGGCACGCACACCACAGATCTCCTAATATCGATAACCGAGGTAATAAAAAAATAGAACACCTAAATCATTAGGTCAGCTACTCCCTTCCCATCCCTCCTATGGTAACAATGTCTGTGAGTCACAGACTGATCTCCCTTAAAATCCCCATTTTCTCCCACAAATCCCTATGACCCTGAAGCCTGCAAAATTTCTGCTACCCTGCGGACCTGTGAATGTCATAGTTCTGCCTTGAGGAAAGATACCTGCCTAAAGGTCGTACCTGAGGCGGGTAGAAAGAAGGTGGCCTGGTTTGCAGAGGGTGGAAGGATGGGAGTTCATTCACTAAATCTGTAGTAGAACAAAATGTCATTTCTCAGGCTAACTTTGTTAAGCGTCGGTTACATTTTTCCTTCTTGTAAACCAAGGTCTGATAGCCAAAAGATAACGTGGGCAGACCAGGGTGGTGGCAGTGAGGTAATTACCACCTAGATAAAATATTTGCGGCCGCCTCGGAGGCCCAGCTCCCTGCGCGCTCACTCCCGGTTAATGGTGTGCGCGATTTTGCCCGCAGCTCCGCCGCTCCGACCATCAGAACCAATAATCTTTACTTTAGCCTGCACTCGCGTATCGATAGCTTCTTTCGCCCCGGGCGTTGGCTTTGATATGTTAATATTTCTGAGTAACAAATTCTGCAGAGATCATATTAATGTTGTTCGTACAGAGTGGAGCTTTGCCTTCGTTGAATATTCAGACAGTGGGTTTCAAAAGGCATCTCTTGAAGGAAAGGGGCTTCTATTTACAGGACTCGCCTATGTTTTTAATCATTAAAAAAAAAGGAAGGAAGGAAAGCCCACTCTTTTTTTTTTTCCTGGTGACTCTTCAGAAGCATCCTCATGGCCCCTCCCTTTTGTCAGACACCCAGACCTTTTATTTCTCTCTGAGCATTTAATAACGCACTGTTGATGAGGACCACGACGGTGGCGAAGCTAATCATGAATGGACTCTGAATGGAATCACGATATGGGAATCAACTGGATAAAGGGGCTCTGGTCTTCACACATGAGTTAGAGATGAGAAGACTCAGGCTTCCTGTATGAGGGTGGATAGTAGTGACTCTTTGGCCCTGATCTCTTTTGTGAAATCGGGATGGCAAACTTAAAAAAAAAAAAAAAAAAAGGGGGGGGGGGATGAAAAAAGTGTAGAGGGGCAGCGCCCTCGTTTCGCTTTCTGATCATCTTGCCTTGCAGCCCCAGGCTAATTTCCGAAGCTTAAATACCGCTGTAGCCTCTGGGCCACGGAGAGGGAACCAACCGGCCACTTGCAGGGAGGAGCACTTTCCCGATTGCCCTTGGCTACACAAAATACAAACTACTTTGAATCAAAACATTTGGGGGGAATTAATATGATTTGAACTCTGCACGTTTTAAGGGAGTATCAGATCGCAGAGGTGACTAGCTCGCCAAGGCTGAGACGTTTACGCGGCGGAGCAAACGTTGTCCAATCCGATTTAATTCTTTTTCAAAATAAGTCTTTTCCGCAAAAGCAGCCTTAGCTTCAACCGCCCTGTCTACCAATAATGGATAGGACAGAACTGACCCTTTCTGTTTTTTGTTGCCCTCACAGCAACTGGCCTGCTCCTCCTCAGGAGGACACGTGCCTTGCTTTTTTTTTTTTTTTTTTTTCTTCAGGACTCTCCTGGGCCTGATATGGACCTTGGGATAGCGGAGTCCTAGCGGTAGCTCCTAGCAATTTCTAGAAGGGGCCAAGCAGAAGGTCCGCGTGTAGCTTAATCTTTCTTCCTTTGTCAGCCTGCCATCAGAGAGCGACTACTCCCGAATCTCTTGCAGTTAGGTGACTCAAACTCAACTCTTTGGTTCTAAAACCTCTGTAAATGAAAATAGAGCACGTGGCACACTTTAAACGCCACTTGCGCTCTCTTAACACTAAAATGAACGTACTTAAGACTGGAAATTCTATCCGAAAAGCATACACCAAAGCACGTAGAAGCATGGTTTGCCGGACAGTTGTTTTTCATGAGGAAAGAAGTACTTTGCCCTTTTGTTTGTTTGTTTGTTTGTTTTTCCCCTGCTCAGAAAATCACCACCGCCCAAAGCATGTTACCTTTTGGGAACTCGGAACTGATCCCTGAGCACAAACCAGCAAGGCCGCAGTTACCTATCTGGTACCCAGTTCCTTTTCTTTTGTTCTGCTGGGACCTGGTGCGGGCTCCCGCAGGAAGCAGCAGCGACCTGGTGCAACTACACCTGCAAAAGCGCATCCCTCCATCAGGACAGTCCGATTCGCTGCTGTCACACTATCAAAGGGCTTGTGTGAAGGCAACTAGGTCCCCACCTCTTTGCTGTTTGATCACAATTAATATCTGCTGCCGTAGGGGGTGGGGATCTCACGGGCGGGGCTAGAGCGTCGGTAAAGGGAGAAAGGCTAGAGGGGGAAAACAGCCCAGAAAGATTCTACCCCACCTGTCGGACAAGAGAACCTCGCGGAAATGAAAGCCGCAAAACAAACAGGCACAGGAAACTCCTGTAACCGCTTACACATTTTTAATGTGTCAAAAAAAAAAAAAAAAAAAAGCGATCACTGGAGATGAAGAAGGGGAGGAAAAAAAATCCCTACCGTTTGTATTTCTTTCATTTGAATTGTAAACATCTGTTTGGCTGTAAGGCGAACAGAACATCCATTTCGCTCCTAAGATTTGGTCTAATTATGTCAACACCAACGTTCCGGGGGAGTGGGGCGGTGCTGAGGTGCGGCGGCTTTGCGGGCTGTGCGCAGTGGGGCCTAGCGAGCTGAAGCAGGCGAGAAAGTATTGATCACACCTGCAGAGGCGCCAGGGGGCCTCTTGGCACAACTGAGTTTGTTCTTAGGGGTGGGTGGGGCACGAGGAGTCAGCAGTCGCTCAGTTGCTGCTCTTTCGAGACAACCACTCCCGTTTGGACTGCTCCACGCGTCTGGGGTAAGAAGAGACTTTTAGCTGCTTGGTTTCTCATTAGGTCGCAGGACAAACAACAGGTAAACGAGTATCCAGCTTTATAGCTGTGATGTGGTAACTGGTGCTGGGAACCATTACTCGGGCTGCTGAATACACTGTCCACTTCCTGTAACATCTCATCAGCCATAGGGGGAAGTAGGAGAGATGCAAACACCTTCAGTTTTCAAGTAGACTAATTAAGAAAGGATTGGTCTCCAAGCTAGTGTGCCAAGTTCCTGTTTGTCACCCACTCCCACCCCAACCCATGGTCTGAAGGCAGAAAGATAGATTTCCCCAGGCTAATCAAGAGAAGTGCAGTTCCAGGCTTCTTCAAGATATTCAGGATCTATCAGGGTATGAAGGACAGTCTAAACCTATGTTGTTCTGTGTCAGGTATAGTAATGACTACAGATTTGGCTAACTTTGTGGCTTTGGCAGAATTGTATATGGCGTGCCCTAGGCAAGTGATCTTGAGTAGACAAGTCTTAACTTTTTACAAAGCTACTCATTAAAATTTGCAGATTTGCAAGAAATAGGAGGTTGCTCCAAATTTACAAGCACTGACCTCCGTAGAAATATTGCTTCTCCATGTACTATGAGTGCAGGAGGGGAGAGCTCCTGAGGAGTTCTGCATAGCCTATTTGACTCTGTCATCCCCAACTGGAATGATGAAGAGAAAATGAGTGACACCCAACATCTGTAAGAGCTGAGGAGCCTCAGAGACACCACAAGGACCTTGAGTGGCGAACACAGAATGAGTAACGCTAGTAGCCTGGCAAGGTCCAATTCTGATTGTCCTCTGGGTTCTTGTCATCATTGTTGATAGTCTCCGGTCCCTAAGCTATGTTCTACCATGTCACTACCTTCATTACAAATGCAAAACCCTGGCTATCATGCCTTTGTTTTTTCTCTGCCCTCCTGCAAAGTAACCCACTGGGAAGAAAGATATCAGGTTCCCCAAGTTGATGTAAACTCTACAAGTTGCCCAATCTTTAGCCAGAATAAGAGAGTTCCCCAAGGCTGCAACGATGCCACGTATCAAAGCAACAGAAATTCCCTTTAAAGATTCCGTGACATAAAAAATAAAAGAGTCTAGAGTTGATGGATAATCCTGAATACAAAATAAATCCTTGAGGCAATTTGTGTGTGCATAAAGTATATTCTTAACATGCAGCCTGTGTAACTTAACCTAACACAGGCCTACGTTAGCATAAACCAGAAGCCCAACCTGGATGGAGGAGCAGAAGCTCTCAGGGCCTCCAGGATGGCTAGGCAGTCCTCCCAGAGAACAGCCTACTTTCAACTAAGCCAAAAGGTGATAGATTTTGAATGTAAGAAAACTAGACTTAACTCCTTTTTCAAAAATTGTGACCATTTTCTCTCTAAATTGGGTTTCTAACAGACTACTAAGGACAGGAAAAGCCTAAAATTGTGTGGTTCCAGTTTCAATCAGATAGAAGAAAGGGGGAAAAAAAACTCATGTAAATGCTCAGACAGTTCTTTTTCTTCGGTAAAATACTGAGTGCAATATTAATTGTTAAGATCTGTGTCTGTTTCTGATTCATTGTGATCATTGTGATTCATTATGATCGCAGCTAGAGTCCGTTCGGAAGAGTGGATGGATATTGTATATACACATTTTTTTTATTGATTTTTGATATTTCCTTTACACGTAAATCCTCGAGCAATCAGAATCATGATTCTGATTCACTGGAATTACCTTTTCAGTTCATTTCAGCTTCGGAAAAGTCACTTTCCTTTCTTTTTAAGGGTATCTCTTAAGTACACAGTGCAAGAATCAATGAAAATGAATGAGTAAAAACAGCCATGGCCCCAAGAATCTGTGGAATTTCCCTAACATTTTGCTACTACTATCACTTTTTGAAATTGCGTAGAAATTCCAAGTGGGAAAGAATTAGCAAATTTGTGTGCTTCTATATGCTGACAAAAATGGTTTTCAGACTTTCCTCATTTGACTCCAAGAAAAGAATTTAGTTGACGGACCTTCCGACCTCCCAGACTTTAAAACCTAGGTCTTGTTTCCAGAAAATGGTAAGAGGAATTTTTTGGAATATACAACAGATTTTGCCAAAATTCCTTGACATTCTATTCTCCCTCTCTTTTGTATTGTCAAAATAATGGGCCATATAAACTGGTTCAGAATTATTAAGGGAGAAAGACCTTGATCATTAGCAATTTCAAAGCTAACTTGGGGAGGAGATTACTTACTGAAGCCTCGGCAACTTTTCAGTGGCAATACTACTGAAAGAAAGATGCCACATCCCCCGGCAACCACTACTTGGAAATAGTTCTTTAGAGACCTTATGAGTCCCTCCCTTACCCATGCTTCAGTAAATAATGCCCCACCAATGCTTATGTAAACAGCCATAATAAAATATTAAATTCAAGGGGAATCTCTCTCTCTCCTTTTCCATCTCCCCTTGTCTCTCTCACACACAGTGGGTGGATTCAGTGTGAAGGACGATGAGAGAAGGTAATGGGGGCTAAAATGCCTAAAATTATTTATGAACATTTATGAAACTGTCAAAGAAAAAGTATTTGCCGGGTGGTGGTGACACACACCTTCAATCCCAGCACTTTAGAGGCAGAAGCAGGCAGCTGTTTGAGTTCAAGGCCAGCCTGGTCTACAGAATGGCTACACAGGCAACAGAATAATAAATAAATAAATAAAATTTAAAGAGAAATATGAGTAATTGTAAAACAGCTAGAAAGAATTCCAAACATCATAGGGCTGGAAATATTTTAATATTCTCACTTCCAGGTAAGGAAGCCTTTACATATTTTCATGTCCTCCCAGGTTCTTTAGGTGACAAGACCAAGGAACAAACCTGAATCTAAAGATCAGAGGTTTCTTGCTGGAACTGCTCATCTGTATTTCTTAGTAAAAGAAGATGGGGAGGGGCTGCTTGGAGACAATGCCTAAATTCTAATACAGTACTTGTTAAACCCTATTGGGTATGAACAACGCCTTTCTTCCTTCAAAACCAAGATTCTAAATGAGGACCTAATGGGATCTAAGATCCCACACTCAAGACTAGCTTCTTCCTAGGAAGCTAAAGTCGATCACCTTCTTAGTAAACCAATTTTGAGTAACAATCTTCTGTCTTTTTCTTTTTCTAATCACTAATTCCTTCCTTCCTTTCTTTTGTAATCCCCTTTTCTGAAGATGTAGCTTACCTTTACCTACAACTACAGCAAGAAAATTCTCAGAAAAAAAAATCTGAGAGGGGCTCAAGAGGTGGCTCAACTATTAAGAGCACTCACTGCCCTTGCAGAGGACCTGGATTCACTTTTTATCATCCACACCAGGCAATTTACAACTACCAGTGGTTCTGGTTCCAGGGCATCTAACACCTTCATCTGGCCCCANATTGTTCTAACCCATTTCTAATATTCTGTGTAGCCCATGAGCTGGCTTACCAGAGAGGATCTTAACCTGTGTCTGTCTGGAGTGGGAGCATCATGGCGACTCTCACTCAGCTTTTTTTTTTTTTTAGAATTTTTTTTTGTCTACTCCGCCTACCTAATTTTCTGTCCTATGAGGGCCGAGGCAGTTTCTTTATTAATAAAAAATCACTCCCACATCATTGTAGGAAATTTTTTAAAAGAAAAATCCAGTTTTGAATTACAATTGGCCTCAGAGGTCTGGGCACATATGAAGGAAGCTTTACATCCCAAGTTCATATGCCCAATATCTTAGCAGGATGAACTTTGGCTGGGGATTTTTGCAGTAAATTAGCAATTGGGCATCACGAAACTGTAACTAGTATTGCTCACCCATGAGTATGAGACATGATACCCATGAGACATGAGTATCCAAGTCTATTCTTAGCCAGTGGGAACTGTTTGAGGTTAGAGAATAGAGTATTCTGCTTCTGCAGGAATGTGAGGCTCAAGAGACTCTATCGAACTTGAAGATAGATATTCCTGTTCTAGGAAATCCATCACGGTAAAATTGTTTGGTGATGTTCTTAATGGTTATCATTTCCCTGCACCTTAACAGTAATAATAAAGCAACCATCATAACGATAATAACAGACATATTTAATGTAGGTAACTAGCTAACACTGTGTCTTGCCCTGTGTTTGTCTACCTATACTGGCTGACCATGAAGATTGAAGCATTGTGTACAGATTTGACTGTATTGTCAACTGTATCTATTGGAAATTTCTGGTGACAGGCAGATGGTTTTTAGTGTACATGAGGATTGGTATCTTTAGCTGGTGGACAGATGAGGGAAGGAAGAAGATAACTTGCAAACATTTTGGAAAAGAAAAGAATGCATCAAACGTTTTATCCCATTCTGTATGTGTGCACAGTCACACATAACTGTGAATCAATAGGAATGACTTTTGTGAGGTTAACTCTTGGATTTGGGGGCAGTAAAGTGCTGATGTGTCTCTTGATGTAACAATGTCAAAATTAACACTGTAGAGGCAACCTGTGTTGTAGGGGGTGATAATTTTGTCTAGAATTACAATGTTACACACAGATTCATTTTCTGTATGATATACAAAACCCTAATTAGTTATTAGAAGGGTATCTTTGGAGTAGCCTGACATGATGTATATGGTGGATAGACACAGCTGTTGCATGTATCTCTTGATTCTAGCTGCCTCTTACAAAGCTCTCTTCTTTTGCTATCACTAACATGTCCATTTTCCCCTCCCAAGGTGGCACCTGTGTGGTCAACCCCACAGACTTGTTTTGCTCAGTTCCTGGTCGATTGTCCCTTCTCAGTTCTACTTCCAAATACAAGGTGACCATTGCTGAGGTAAAGAGGCGTCTCTCGCCACCTGAGTGCCTCAATGCTTCACTCCTGGGAGGCATTCTGAGGAGGTAAGATGAAGCTGTTTCCTGCCACTGTGTCTCTGGTAATTGAACCGATACCACTCTCGAGCCTCCTGTCTTTTTATACCCCATCCACTGTGGTATCTTCCCCACGAGAGCTAGTCATCTCAGAATTTCTTCCAAGTTTTAACTAACCAAACAGAATTTGCATTTGATTCTGGACAGAGCAAAATCCAAGAATGGTGGCCGCTGCCTACGAGAGAAACTGGATAGGCTTGGCCTAAACCTGCCAGCTGGAAGACGGAAAGCAGCCAATGTCACCCTCCTCACTTCCTTGGTTGAAGGTATGACTTTCACGTTCTCGAAGAAATAATGAAACACTGGTCTCGGTGGTACTGCAAGCCTTGGTTTATGTTATTGCTTTACTGCAGTTCTGTTAAGGGTAATAGTCAGTGGTAATAGGGGAACTTTCTGATTAATATTGACAGTGATTGACTTTACCTTAATAAAAAATATAGCTAATTCGTGGGGTTATCAATTGACTTACTAACTTGGCAGTCATAGGGAAGATGGAAGAAGGCACTGAATGGTGTGTGGTGCTTCACCAAGTATTCCTCAGATAACAGCAGCACGGCTGTGGTCTTCTCATCTCTTTATTAGCTTAGTTTGAATCAATCTAGTTTAATCCATTGTTACTTAGTACAAGCGCCACAGGATAAACAACTTTGTAAAGTTGGTAATGTTACCGGGCTTGAAATCACATTGCGTTAGACATTATAGGCATTTTTACAGGGTCTCACTATGTTAACTCTAACTGGCTTGTAACTTGCAGACATCTGTCTGCCTCTGCCTCTCAAAAGCTGGGATTAAACACGTAGGCCACCATACACAGAAGTTTGTAGATTCTTAAAGCACATTGAAGTTCATGCTTCTGAGAAGGGGTAAACTGAGTCAGGGAGAGCATGAGGCTAAGAAGTATACAAGGAGGTGGTAATGAACTGTCAAGAGTTACTTTTTCCCTCAGATTTTCCTTCGTCACTCCTGACAAGACTAACCTGCACATTTTCATACAATTCTTTTATAAATAGTAGCTGTAGGGAGCATTAGGTTTTGTGGGTTTTAAATATAGAGGAATGCTCCTTCAAAATCTAGAATAGTGTTTTAAATACAAATGGTGGACAGCTTCCTGTCCTGGCCAAGTGTTTTAAGAACACGGCCTTGTGACTTTCATTGAGTCAGTTAGCTTATGGATGTGATGCTGGGGGGAGAGGTATGGGAAAGGCCTAGGTTATCACATTGACCTTTCCCATCTTATACATTGTAACATGTGTTTGTGTGCAGCATTAAGAATTTTTTTGACATTAGTCAGACATCGAGCACACGTTAGTAGCCTAGCTTGGGAGACTGACAGGAGGCCAGCTTGTGTTATATAATAAATTCAGGAATGCCTATGGCTACTGAGCAAAATGCTGTTAACAACAACGACAACAAAACCAAACCAATCAATCAAACAAACAAACAAAAAAAAATGAAAGGAAAACATATTGACTGCATTCTTAACATTTGTCTTTACAAAAAAAATAGCTTTGTTTAATCCATTATCAATAGCTGTCTTTGTTTTTGTTTGATTAGTTGGTTTTGGTTTGGTTTGGTTCGGTTTGGCATTTTAAGACAAAGACTCACTGGTTTGGAAAGAGTAGCCTCAAACTCACATCCATCCTCCTGCCTCGACCTCCTGAGCAATAAGATTTTAGGTATCTACCAGTAAGCCTAGCTTCATAACAGTTTTCTTTGCTCCCTGACCCACTCAACAATGTTGTTGGTAGCAACAACGACAATCACAACAGTAAGATCTTTGGCAGCAAGCATTTCATGCTAATCAAAGTTACTCTGAGAGGTTGGTCATTGCTGAATGTGAATGCAGAAGTGATCCAAATTTTAGGCTTTTTGGTATTTTGTCTTTTTATTTTCCCCTAAAGCTGAGGACCCAACCCAGGGCCTTGCTCTTGCTAGGCAAGCACTCTACCACTGAACTGAATCCCCAACCCCAACTTTTTGAATTCTATTATGATACTTAAAAGTTTGACATTCTGAATTCTTTGTGTTTAGAATTTCATGTCGGAGATTGTCAAGTAATATTTAAGTATTTTAAAATCTGAAACCAGGTGTCTGAACATTGTGGATAAAGGGTGGTAGACCGGTACTATGTCCTGAATCTTGCTTTGTGTTTGCTGTTGCTGGGAACTGATCTGTGTCAGAGACATCTTACTTATTATCCATATGCATGTACTGGCAAGGGTAGGACAAGGTTACAAGAACATGCCTAAATTATTGACTAAAAAGGAGATAGTTTCTTGCTTGTTTTAAGTAAATATATTTTTAAAAATTACTGTAGGGTTTGGGTTTTTTTTTTCTTTTTTGATTTTTTTAAGACAGGGTTCCTCTGTTTCTTTGGAGCCTGTCCTGGAACTAGCTCTTGTAGACTAGGCTAACCTCGAACTCACAGAGATCAGCCTGCCTCTCCCTCCTGAATGCTGGGATTAAAGGCATGCGCCACCACTGCCAGGCAAAAAATTATTGTAATTTTTAAAAGGTAAAGAAAGTAGATGTCATAGCAGAGATTCGGGACTCATATATATGGTAGACTATGAATAATTCATTCCCCCCATAAGAAATTCTAAAGCTATTTCCTTAACATCTAAAAATTGTCTATTAGCTTTTATTAATGTTTTAAGTTTTATTTATTTTTCATTAATATGTATGTATGATGATCTTTTGTGAATGGATATTTATGTACCATGTGTATGAATAGTACCCATTGAGGTTATGAAAGGGCATTGAATTCCCTAGGACTGGAGCTCCAGACACTTGTGAGTCACAATTGTGAGTGCTGAAAAATCAAACCTGAGTGCTCTGGAAGAGCAGCCAGTTCTCTTAACTGTTGGGTCACCTCTTCAGCCTCTCTGTCAGCTTTCTTTACACTCTGTAATCGTGTGGAAAAGATCATGCTATTTTTTTTAACCATTGTTTATGCACTTCTTTGTCTCTGGTATTTCCTACTTTATCCATGCATGCATACTTTTAAGAAATTCATTTTTAGTCTACGTGCATTGGTGTTTTGCCATGGCTGTCGGGTCCCCTAGAACTGGAATTACAGTTGTCATCTGCCATGTGGAATTGAACCCAGGTCCTCTGGAAGAGCATTCAGTGATCTTAACCACTGAGTCATCACTCCAGTTTCCCATCCATGCATCTTAATGAACAGGAACTAACCACTTGGGTCCTTTTAAAGATCGCTTAACACCATGCTTTAAACTCTTACACCCAACAGCCAAGATGAGATTAGGAGTTTTTCAAACATCCCTGTGACCCAGTACATGCGTGACGGTCAGTCAGCCCTCATAGTTTGGTATATTTGAACACAAAAGAGGCAAGATCTTGTTCCAATTTCACTCGTACATTTTTATCTTTGTAGATTTAAATACACAACTAAGAATTAAGAACATCTTCTAACATCTCTATTATGAGCTTTTGGCCTTCATTTCTCCTTCGTATTTATACTACTCTCAATTTCCATTTGTCCATTTCAGTATCTAGAGTAAAAGAGCGCTTATCAGCCTCTCAATCATATAATGGTCTAAAGTTGTTTAATCAAGTGGGCTTGTCCTCCTGAAGAGACACTGAAATAATTTCAGCGCCTTCTCTCTCTAGAAAACATGCAAGGCACTTGGCCATGGCATTTCTGTTGTGGGTTTTTTTTTTTTTTTGACATTTTTGCTCTGTGCTTATTAGCTTATTACAGGCTGGTAACATCAGTTTGCCCTGTAGCTCACAGTATAGCAGCCTCTGCAGAGTTAGTTGTTCAAATGTGCAGGAGGATTCTATGATCTAGGCCCTGCTGTCCATCACCTTTTTCTTGCGTGCAGCTTCCTACAGGCATCAGCACTTGGGGTGGGACAGAAGTTCTGTTCACCAGAGTGGAATGCTTGGTGGGTCAGTCTTGCTGCTTCTGTCGAGCTTCGTGTCGCTTTGCCAGGCAACCTCCAGGGTTCCAAAATGCCACTCATTTAAGTTGTTTGATAGAAACGCTTAAAATGGCTGTTGTGACGGAGGCCAAGTTCTCACTTGACTTCTCCCCCTTCCTCTTCCTCTTCCTGCTCTCCCACCTTTCTCAACAATGTGGAGGAGCATCAGCAAAAGAAATGTTTTATTTCCAAAGACTGCATGTGATTTCCCTTCACTCGGTTAGTTGGAACTCCTATTACTGTTACCGTCTTCTTCAGCTTCAAATACGTACATTTCCAGACCCACTCTGCCTCCTACTTCATGGGAACTAGTGTGCCACCTGCAAAATCTGTTAATCCTTAGGGCTCATTTCTTGACCTTTTAAGAATAGTATTGAAACTGGTATTGAACTTGGAATGGTTGGTTAATGTCTGTACTCCATTTTCCTCACCTATAAACAAAGACCATAGTATCTAACACAGATGGGGGGGTGCTATTTGTTACACCCGATATTGCCGCCTCCTGTGCTCAGCAGCCTAACACAGCGGCAGCTTGCTTTTCCCTGGCCGCAGTCAGACATGTTCCTCATTAGTAGTCTTTCTGTTTCTCCTAATCTCATCAGGGACCAAGAACCCAGAGTTCTTTTCTGTCTGTAATTGCACACATCTATGGGTCCCAAGAATCTTGTTCGTACAGCTTGAAGTGGGTAAAGGACTAGAACTGATCATCATGCCCCCTTTTCCTCTTTTCTCTGTGAAAATCCATTACTTGGTCAAACCTGAATGTAGGGTGAGCTTTGGGCTGTGCTGGAAAATGGAGCCTCTCTCTGAGCAGAGACTTCTCTGCAATAGCTCAAGAATATATGAAGGAAAAAGCTGAGTAGCCAAGTGTTGGTAACAAGGCTGGGAAGATAGAGATGCCTGCCACCAAGACTTACCAGTGACCTTAGTTTACTCACCTGACTTGCAGAGGTATGCTGTGTCATGTGCATCCTCAACCCTCCCTCGGAAAATAAAAAAATTCAAAATGTAACTTCTTCACTAAAAATATGTTCTCAAAAAGATAATGTTTTGATACTCTAACACCATATACGCACAACACTGTATTTTATGGGTTTTGTATAATTAATGAAATTAACATCAATTAAACATTTGTTGCCAGGCTGGCACAGAAACACCTAAAGCTAATTAATTATTACACTCTAGTTTTCTTTTACCTAAACCTCAAAACAAGTTCAGAGTGTGGTTTCTGGGGACAAATGAGCCTGTTTGGACTCATGTCTCCCTATCGCTTACTACAGGGAGGTGCATCCGTTACTGCTGGAAGTGTTCTTATCTGTGATTCAGCATAGGTAGCAGCATCGTACTCAAGAGGTAGTGGTGAAGATTCAGCACAATACGTACAAACCCCTGAGCATGATGAGCAGCCCAAAGGCAAGCGCTCAGGATGTCTTAGTAATCACTATTCTCAAACAAGAAAACTAAAGTGAGGAGATTAACTGTTCTGTATAGGATTATACAGTGGGAGACCACAGGGAGAAGAGCCCAGTTCTTCAGCTTTGCAAACCCTAAGTCTGTTTTCCATTCTGATTTGTTTTTGTTGCATAGTGAACTGCCACAGAGTTGAGTCTTCACTTGAATAAAAGAACAGGCTGGAGGCTACAGTCTGTTTTATTATTATTATTATTATTATTATTATTATTTTACTTTGTATAGCACCCTTGCCATCCCTGTGAACTCTAAGCAGGCATTCCCACCTCTCTTCTACCACTACCAACTATAAGTTTGAAAATCTTGATTACTCTTCTGCCATTTAATTCTCCAGAGTTCTTCTAATTTGTAGTAATCAATAACATTATTAAAAAGTTACTAACAAAATTTACAAAACTCTTCCACTAAAAACATAATAGACTTGTATCTTTAAAATAAGTGAAAAGTGTGTGTGTGTGTGTTTACTCAGGTATAGAAAGTTCAGAGAATAACCCCATGGTGGTCCTCACTTTCCACCTTGTTTATCCTGGTTCATGAACTCCCAGAAATTCTCCTTTCTTTACCACCCATCTTGCCGTAGAGTGCAGGAATAACAGAAAAGGACTACATCATTGCCTTTATTTTTGTTCTGGGTATCGAAACACAGGTCTTCTCTTTTGCACAGCAATTGCTTTACCAGCCAAGTCATTGCGTCAACCTATTAGAAGTGATCTTATCATCCATATTCAGTCTCCTGTGTCTCTGATCCTGAACTCGTATGTCTGCATTTCCAATAATAAAGAAAATGTAACTTCTACAGCACAAAATGTTTTCCTGTAGGCCAGAGAGCTGGCAAGTGGAGTTACCAAGTGTTGTAGTCCATGATATTTTTCCCCCTTTGGAGAGAACTATTGTTAATTCTTTGTGGCTTGAAGAGAAGAAACCAAACCAAACCAAAAAAGCAAAATAAAGACCCTTAGAATTGTTATTCCTCTGTCTTAATGATACCATTTGTTTAATCCATGCTCAACCCTGGGAGTTTAGGAGTTTCCTCCACACAGCCATCAGTAACAGGGGCTTATTTTGATAAACAAGGCTAAAGGGCTAATCTGGAATGATCATGGCATGTGTGTATGTCTAAATAGGCCATCACCCTCCAAACAGCTCCTTCTCAGGCCTTCCAGACATCGCATCCTCATTAGTCACAATCACCTGCGTTCTAAGATTGCACATAATGTGGAAAGCATAGCTGAGGCACCTCTGCTGGTGCTCACTTTAGTTACACAACCACCAGGAAGAATAGGAAGTAGGGGACCCTAGTTTTCCCCTTCTGCACAGAGAGAATCTGACACTGTCATGTCTTTGGGGGCATGGTTTTGCATTTCAAAAGCTAACAGTGGAATTGACCTCAATATATTTAATTATAGCAGAACTTATGGTTGTTACTCATTCTAAGGCCTCTTTGGGCTTTTTTTTTCTCCCTTCAGGCCGTTGAGAATTGCAGATAAATTTCATCTTAGCACAAAAAGGTTCCTAAGAAGTAGATTCTGCTTTGATACCTGATAATTAGGTAACAATTAAATATTGTTATGTAATATCTGAGGTCTCTTTCTTCAGGTTTCAGTAAATGGCGTCAGCGAGTCTATCTATCCTGCAGGATACCATGGACACCCGTACACCACTTGGAGATTATCTCCTTAAACTCTCTTCTTCCTTGCTACTCCCCAGATTTCTCTTCTTACTTCTCTTCATTTTACCTTTTGATCCATTTTGCGGGGAGGAAAGTTATTTGTTTACTGAGGCAGAAGATACAGGAGGCTACACAATTTAGTCTCCACTTGAAAATGTGCTCAAGGGGTCCATATACTCCTCTTCCTCCTGACAGAGAACCTGAGGGTATGTGTGAGTCTGTTGGCCACAGTCTTTGGTCCATTGTTCATTCCTCACCCTCATACTTAGCAGGCTTTGCTGAAGAATGTGCATGTTCACACCGTTTTACAGTTCCTTTCTTCACTCTTTCCAACAATTTGCTTTACAAAGACTGTGGCTCAGCTGATAAACTGTTCAAAGACTTAATTTCAGAATTTTTTCTATTCCTTACCTTTTTTTTGAAATTCATCGGACTTTAATCAAATTATAGATTATACTGAAATAACGAAGTCTTAAAAATATCTTTGTTTAATATACAAGGAAATTCTTGAGTTCAAAATGAATGAAATCTTTCTAAGGGAGTAGAGAATGATTCTGTTCCTTTATGAATATATTTTTGAACAAACAACAAATGAAAACACTACAAAGTCCAAATGTTGTGAATGGATTTACAGTCTTTTTCCAAGGCAACCAATTATTTTCACAGAAGAAAGCCAACACAACTTGTCGTTCTGCTTCATTCCAAGGATATATGCATATATGTGTTCATTTCATTTCTGATAGATAGTAGTCTATGACATGACTTTGGACTTTATATTTTTGTACTTTGTCTTAATACTCATTCTTTTAGTCACATATATGAGCTGTTGGTTCTTTTAAACATTGATGACAATATATTTAGTTAACACATTAAATTTTATTTTCATTTTGAATTATTTCCATTATTCTTTGAATTTATAATATATTTGCATCATTTCTTCATCCCTTTAATCCCTCCAAACCTTCCTACATACTCTTCCTTGCTCTTTTTTCAAATCCGTGCCATCTTTTTTCATTAATTGTTTTTACATACAAGTAAAGCGTACAGATTAAGCCAATTGTACTTATGTAAGGAGGAACATAGACACATTGCAATTTGATGAGTCTTCTGCTTAATATCTCTAAAGCATTTTCAGCTTTTGACAATTTAAATAGTGCTACAATAAATACCCTCCTGTTTATAGGCTTAATTATACAGAGTGGTAAATTCTTAGAAACAATGTTCCAGCCTCAAAGGATAGTGCACTTGCAATTTTGATAGACTATAGGCAGATTATTCTCAGTTGCTGTTATAAATGTATATTTTTATAAATAGATTTATTTGTTTGTTTGTTTGTTTATATGAGTGCTCTACCTGCACATAGGACTTTATGTCAGAAGAAGGCATCTAATTCGACTACAGATAGTTGTGAGCTACTATGTGGCTGCTGGAAATAAAACTCAGGACCTCTGGAAGAGCAGCCAGTGCTCTTTAACCACTGAGCCATCTCTCCAGACCCATAAATGTGTATTCTTATGACAATGTGGGTAAGGCATTTTCATGGGAGCCTCCCTGTGTTTGAATATAAGTCACTTATTCTAGGGTTTTTAATGTTTGCCAACTTGATAAATTAAAGAAAATCTCTCTTAAAATCTAGAATCAACACATGCTTAGAAATTTTTGAGCTTTATTTTCTATATACTGACTTTGTGTTTAGAGAGTAACTTTTGATATTTTCAAATTCTAGCAAAACTGATTGTTGCAAACCTCCTTTACCCCCAGATTTTATTTTTTTTCTACTGTTACAGGGATATGTTGCTTATTTAAATCTTTTGGTTTAAATTCATTGTCTAATAATTTCAGCCATATATGCTTATAATGTTCTTTAATCATAATCCCTATCCCATTATCCTCTTTAATTCCTTTCTTCTCAGCATTTTCAGGCATTTGACTTTTCTGTTGATGAAGTCATATTTCTCACATAGTTTTTGAAGTTTCAGTTTTGATTTTAGTACCTTCAGATTCAAAATCGCAAAAGAATCATCCCAGGTTTTCAATTACTTTGTGGTTTAACTTTTTCTACTTAAATTTTTATCCATCTGGAATTTGTTTTGTTCTTGGATATATGGTATAGGTCCAACTTTATTTCTTTCCAGATGGCCACCCAGTTGTCCTAACACCTTTTATTGGTAATCCATCATTTCTCTACTAACTTGAAAAACAAGCTACACCTCAGTTTATTTCTCAATTTGAGTGTTCTTTTTTAATACAGCAATGTCTTTGTTTCCTTAATTATGCTATTTTTATTCCTATTACCACATTCCCCATTTTGTTTCCAGAATTTATATCAGCCAGTTTTGTCAGTCTTTGAAGAACATACAGCTAGACGGAACTCATACAACTTATCAGTAACTCGGTGACTACTGCCTTCCCCTGATGGAACCCACAGAATTCTTATAGGGGGGATTATATGTAGTCTATCTGCATAATGCTTTTCCCTCCTCTGAGGGGACAGATTTTCAACCACAGCTGAATAGAACAACTTGAGGAGCTTTCGGGAAAAAGCTCATGCCTTAATACCAGAGATTAACTGATATTGGTGAAATCCAGTGGGTTTTTTTTTAAAGCAAAAACATGAGTTAGAAGTATAGAAAGGGTTCAGAAACTATGTCTTCAAGTGTTGCTTGTTTTATCAAATAGCTCCACTGACATAATGACAGATTCTTGCTTGCACGTGTTTGTAGTATGAAGTCAGTCTTTCTAGCAAATTTCTTTGGTTTGGTTTTTGTACAATATTTGTTGGAGTGTCTCACAGCATGATTATGATTAACCAATAAAATATTTGAGTGGCTGGTTGTCTCAGATCAGGAATTCTGATCATGGCAGGGCATTGAAGGAAGTGTAGAATAAAACACAATGTGGATGCCTGAAAAACATTCACCCCTTTTCTAGAGAAATTCTCTGGTTATGAGACACATGGTTATGTCAAAGATTCAGTGAGGTGGTGCTTAGACTGCTTTCGTTTCAGAATTAGCTAAAACACAGCAGAAATGTTAACTTTGTGTTTCAGATCTAGGATTTAATGGTAATGTCATATTACAAGAGAATTCATTTGCAGAGCCTTGCAGTGCAGACCCATGATCACAGCTACTCAGGAGACCGAGGCAGGAGGATTACAAGTGTAGGACCTGTCTTGGCTACAGAATAAATTCAAGGCCAGAATGAGCAATTTAGTGAGACCCTATCCCATAAATGGAAAGTGGAAAGGGTTGAGGGTAAGAAAGAAAGAGGATTCAGTGTTAGAATACTTTCTTAGAAAGTGCAAGGTCTTGGGTTGAATCTCCAATAGTGCAGTAGAGAGAGAGAGAGAGAGAGAGAGAGAGGAATTTATTAATATAATTATCTAGGTTTAAAACTTTCCAATGCTCATAGGTACCCATTCAAATAACCTGTTCTTTCCCCATACATGAAAATAAGATTGAAATCATATGGGGAAAATATTTAAAATATATGAGTTCTTGTCTTTATTACATGCTGCAATAGTAAATTAAAGCTAATTTTGTGGCAAAAATTTTACAGTGACCATTGGTAAGGTTTTCTAAGAAATTACAAGGTTGGGCTGGAGAGATGGCTTAGGGGTTGAGAGCACTGGCTGCTCTTCCAGAGGACTGAGTTCAATTCCCAGTAACCACATGGTGGCTCACAACCAGCTACAATGAGATTTGGCTCCCACTTCTGGCCTGTAGGCATACATGCAGGCAGAACACTGTATACATAATAAATAAATAAATCTAAAAAAATTTACAAGGATACAGTTTCATTTTCCACAGATCATTGTTGAAATTTTAGTTTTAGAAATCACACTTTTCCTAAAATAGAATTTTTTTTAAAAAAATCCTTCATAGCAATACACAAGTTTCAAAAGTCAGGTGTGTTTATTTCTAATTTTAAAGTAAATCCAGGCACTGGAGAGATGGATGTGAAATTACGAGCCCATACTCCTTTTCCAGAAGACAAGAGCTCAGTTCCCAGCACCCACATCAAACATCTCATAGTTGCCTGTAACTCCAGCTGCAGGAAATTCCAGGCCTTCTGGCTTCCAGTCACCCATAAACACATGACATATGCCTACAAAGACACACACACACACACACACACACACACACACACACACACACACACAAGTGAATGAAAAGAAATCTTTAAAAATAATAAATACAGATCCATTCCTTTAGAAGCCCAAACCTCAGTACAATAGTCAATTGACTTTTCATGAGGAAATACTTTGCCATTATCTTTCCCCTTAATTGTTTTTCTAATATTTTCTCCCAGAATTATACTTTTGCTTTGATGTATACAGAACCGAATCCCCAGAGACCTGGCAAGCAAGTTTCATGCTGGGGTTTGGCCAATGTTTTGGAATCTACCTGTACCTGCTTTTTAAGATCATTGTTTACTAATATCACTTAAAACACTGTATCAACTCTCCATCTCTCTGTGGCGGCCCATTTTACAGATGGGAATTGGTTATCAATTGGCACATACACCTAAACCCTTTGCAAGCCTTGGGCTAGGCAGTGTGGACTTCTCAATTGAGACATTCTTTTCTATTTATTTTTTAATTTCAATTTTGCATTCCAAACACAGTTCTCCCTTCCAACCCTCCTCCTGACCCCCTCATTCCCCCCAAGCACACCTCCCATCAACTCCTTCCAATGTGTAAGAGCTCTCATGGGGAGACAACAAAGTCCAGCATGCTAATTTGGGGAAGGACCAAGCCCCTGCATTGAATCTGAGCATGGCATCCCACTATAAGAAAAAGACTCCAGGAAGCTAGCTCATGCACCAGGCATAGATCCTGGTCCTACTGCCATGGATCCCTCAGCTATTCTAAGCTTCACCAATGTCTCCCACATATAGAGAGAGGCATTCCTGACATGAAATAAAATTAATCTAGTTTTCAAAGTTAAGATGTCACCGTTTGTGCTTAAAGGGTAGATGCCCAAGTGGCACAGTAAATTGAAATAAACAGAAAGTTTAAACCCACGCAGAACCACAGAATCTTACCTCATCCTTTAGAGGAGGTGTTAGTGGCCACTCATGAGACAGGGAGGGGAAATGTTCTTGTTCCTTCCTAGGATGCTCTCTCCACCACAGGTAACTAACTGCCTATGGCTCGGAATCAGAGAAATTCACAGATCCTTTTTTGCACAAACCAATCAAAACTCATAGATGCTTATCCATATACTTTTGTTTTTTTTCCTAAGCCTGTTGACACTAAGTCATCTGCTATAAAGGATTCTGCCTTGCATGTTACATTGTTTTAGAATACTATGTTTTAATTGACAGATACATTATCCATTCATTCTTAGATTTCCACACACAACGCTTTTGTGGCATGATACCCACTTCTAAACTACATATCAGAATGTCTTCACTTGCGGCTTCTTTGATGTAGCATCACTATAGATCCTGTAACAATGTTACACTCCAAGCTACAGAAAGCAGTGAACAGAGCTAAGGGAAGGAAGGGTGGGGCTGTCAGTGTAAATGTAAAACAGCAGCTCTTCTCCTTAAACCGGCTGTAAAACTATCACATGGTGAGAGCCTTGCATAGAATGGGGACAAATCATCAAAGACCAGATTCTAGCAAACTCAAGAGGCCTGCTGCCATTCTCCTGTTGGCACTGTTTACTTGTCGCTGGTTCTCAGCCTGTGAGTTGCCATTCCTTTGGGGGTCTAAGGACATTGTCACAGGAGTTGCCTAAAGACCAACTGAAAACACAGATATTTGCATAACAGTAACAAAATTACAGTTACGAAGTAGCAACAAAAAATAATTTTATATATGTGGAATCACCACAGCAGGAAAAGCTGTATTGAAGGGTTGCAGAATTAGGAAGGCTGAGAAGCACTGAACTATGTAAAAGTCTCTGGTAAAACGTTACTTAAGTATCTGGATCTGTGTGAAGAATGGTATGTGTGGCTACTCTGATATATGCCACTTGGCTTGCTATATAAAGCTGCAGGAGAGCGTGGTCCATGCTGTCATTGAGCAGGTTTGAAGTAACCTTTGCACTTAAGAACTGCACATTTAATATCCTCTGGTCAGGTGAAATAACATTCAGTATTTGATGGATCCAACTTTTGATCTTCAAGTGTGAAATTTCACAAATAATTCATTTTGTCATTTTTTTCTAGTAAAAGTGATCACAGAAAAGCATTGCCACATCCTTTAAAAATCCTTAGTTAATTTTTTCAAAATATAAACATATCTTCTTCCTGAATCAGGGCGATAAACTGTTGATAACCAACATTTTAAAAACGCTGCTTGTTCCTTGTAGCATTACTCAAAACAATGGCCCCCATTAAATACTGAGTATACAAAGACCCTTCATATTTAGCCACAGCATCTCTGTTCTAAGTGCAGGGAAACTTGATGTTTCCACACAAGTACTTGAAGCGCTCATTTGTGGTGTGTGGGGCATTCTTAGTCAGCTAATCACAAAATGCTATCTGTACTGATAGGCTTGTTTCATTGAGACCTTCCCCCCATTGAGTTAGGCTCTTTTGCAAAGCTCTAGAAGAGGTTATCTTATACTGTGAGAATAAGAAAAATGTTTGTAACATGAATGATTAGATAAGAAAATCACTGGCAATATTAGCATTTATAAATAATAAATAAGATGTAAATATACTCGCATCCATGAAGCTGCCTTATTTTTTTTTTACCATTTATTGATATTTGTTCACTTTGAAAATTCCAACCAGGTTCCCTACTACATGTCAGATACAGCAGTTTACCTTGCTGTTCAAATGCTCTTTTCTTTTCTGAAATAGACAAAAAGGAACCCTCAAAAATTTAAAAATCTTCTCTTTTTTTGTATTATTTTAGCTTTAATTGTGTGTGTCTGTGTAGAGGAATGTGCACGTGAGTACGCGTACCTGAGGAGATTAGAAGAGGGTGTGGGATCCTCTAGAGATGGGGTCACAGGCAGGCATGAGCCACCCCATGTACATCCTCTGTGAGAGCAGTGCACATGCCCAACTGCTCAGCCCCTGCCCCAGTGCTCCACCAGTTCAGACTTACCCAGTAGACACAGAGCATGTAAATGAGGGTAACGGTGTGTCTCGTGGGTACAAATCCTTGCCTAGCATGTGTCCCTGACTTCATGATATCCTTTCCTACTCCTTCCCTCCCTCTCATCCAACGTATCTGCACATCATATCAACAAATCATAATTAAGGCATCTCTAGTCTTGTTTCTTTTATTTAGCATACTGCAGGGGGAAAGTCTGAAAAGACTAAATATAGAACCCAGGTTAGTGATACCCAAACTGATGTCTTTGAGAGGTGTGTGGTATTTATTATTTATTCTGGAAATAACATAGATAGATGTGTAGTACAATGAATACCTATGTGACAGAGTACATGTAGTGTATGAAGAATAAACATATGGGTTTTCATTGCAAAATTCTTTCAGCTTTGCTCTGTGTTTTCAAAAAATGTGTCTGAGAAAAGTTTTTATTAGAATATTTTAGCTATAAGAAAGGTTAAGAGTAATTTTTTTGTGGGGACTACTTCCTGAATATTAGTTTCTCAATGATCTGTGATCCTCAACTGCCTTCCTGCTTTTTACAACTGTTAACTTTGTGAATGTAAATTTTCCAAACCAAAGGGCTTATTTTAAGTAGGAAAACAACTTTTTACTAAGGATATTTTAATGATGTCACCTAGTGTCTCCTATTAACCTAGTCTACCAACTATCCTTATGCACTTCCAAGTGTCCATTCATCATCTAGTCTGTTGTTCTGTGAGCACACCACAAGTTCAAGTCAGTAACTACTTAGTGTTACACTGGACAGCTATTAAAGAAGGGTCACGTGATATTTGCACCAGCCTGATTTTTTTTTCTTTGCTTCTTTGTGGAAAGGTTTGATTAACTATGTGGATATTGAGTAACCTTGCCCCATGTATTATGCAAATAATAATAATAATAATAATTGGTGTAACATTTAATTTTGCTAAGTGTAACAACTTCCAAAGACTTTTGAGCTCATTTCTGGATATTTTCCTCAGTCTCATAGAGAAGTCATCAGAATGGCTCATCTGCAGATAACAGACGTAGGACTGAGCAGCAGCAAAAGGTTATACCCAAGGAGCTTTTCTCTTTGTTGTTGTTGAGTAGCATCTTGGAAGTCTTTTTTCTGTTATGCCATGAGACATTCAAAGGAAAGAGTCAAAACTCTGAGCCACAGTGTTTGCTCTCTTTTCTTCTCCGCCGTCCACGGGTTTGCCTAGGAAGTTCTCTGTCCCTTTGTTTTCATCAGCATTCCTCACAGGTGACATTCCCTCCCAATTTTATCCTTGCATTATTTAAACTGGATAGAGGTGAAGTGATGCATCTGAGCACAGCCCTGTGTGAGAGCTGGGGAATGTGGCAGCAGTGCTGTTGTAAGGTAGGGTATCCGTACGACACTCCCCTGTGCTTTCTGCCAACAGGTGAGGCTTTGCACTTGGCTCGGGATTTTGGCTACACATGTGAAACGGAGTTTCCAGCCAAGGCAGTAGGAGAACATCTTGCCAGACAACATATGGAACAGAAAGAACAGACAGCACGGAAAAAGATGATCCTAGCAACCAAGTAAGTGCTGTAGGGATGTATCTGTGGACCCCCAGCCCCAGTGTTCCTGTTTCCTTTGACTGAAGACAGTCTAGAAAGCAAGAGTTCTCTAGAAACAAGGGGGCTCACACTCCAGAATATAAACAGATTCACCAAGACTCTCTACCATCCGTACCAAGGCGTCAAGGTTCACATGATTAGACAAGGCGTCAAGGTTCACATGATTAGACATGGGGCTTTCAAGGAAATTCTCAGATATACAGAAATTAGGTCAACTATGTGACCCCCACAGCTAAAGACACTTACTGGCAAGGCTAACAAACCTGAGTTTAATCTCAAGGGCTCCTATTATGAAAAAAAAAAACAAAGAGAGAAAAGCAAACAGACTGCTGCAAGGTACCATCTGACTTCCGCTTGTGTGTCAAGGCATGTGCATGCACAAATACACACACACTCACACACACAGAGTGTAAAATATAATAAACGTTTTAAATATACATGAACTACAAAGTTCTTTCAGTGAGATATCCAATCACCGATTTGCTTCTGCAGATTGATCCATATGACCCTTTGCTACTTTGATAAATAATAGATTTTATTGTATTTAACTATAATTTATAAAATACACAGTTACAGATAAATAGCATTGATTACCTGCAGTTACCCTCCTAAACCATCTTTATTTCTTCTGTTTGGCAATTGACCAGATATTTTGGTATAGTTTGGATAGTTGTTTAGGCAGAAAGAAAGTTGTTTAGCCAGACACATTTCAAACTAGACATGGTTCTTGTTTACTTGGTTGATAGAAAACACAAGAAAGTCTCATCACTAAATTAGAAATCAGTACACCTCTCATTTGATGGACGGTAAGCAAAGTCAGGAAAGTTAGTAATCTTCACTGTCATTACCTTAACAGCCATCACCAGTAGAAACACAGAACTTTAAATCCAGAAATCAGCCAAAAAAATGTTACCTCCTTAAGGACAATGACGCAAGTGATAAAGTTAGAACGCTGTGAGTCACTGAAGATCGTCTTTGTTACATAATTCATAATATGACACTTTGTTTAGAGACAAAAGAGTCTTTCATATCTAAGCTTCAGAAACAAGATACTGAAATAAGAATGAAAGTAGCCAGCATGCTAATTCTGTAACTGTCCTAGGCAGAAGGTGGTAATTAGCGCTGACTCCTGCAGAATTGTCGTCTGTGTTTAAGTACCTCCACTGTCTGAGGTCAGCAAGTTAAGGGACAAGACTGAAAATTCAACTGGGAGCCCGGCTGCTGCTTCTGCTAGAGTGTGGTGTCCTGAGCTGCACACCAACAGAGTTCAAGCTTGCCGAGCTTTCATTTCCGTCTTCGGTGACCACATTGGTTATAGCTCCCAGAGTAGTTTAGACAAGCATAAGCCAGGCTTGTAAAAGTGTAAATTAATGGATTCAGTGACCCAAATAGTCATCAGTGCTTAGTTGCTTAAAATTTGTTTCAATCTGAGAGAAAATTAAGACTTGATTTGAAGTCAGTCTAATCTTTGTGGGAGAGAGGGGACTGTAATGATGGACGGCTGCAAAGAATTCATAACATTTGTCAAAAAGGAAAACCTGGGGTATGAGGCTATATTTAACATTTTTTAGTTAGAAATCTAAAACAAAAGTAACAATGTTTCACTCTTATGTAAGATAAAACCCTGGAGATGGTGGCAGCACAAAATGTCTTCAAATACATAGGTAAACTATTAAAACTCAACTAGCATCCTCAAACCTATCCACTTTCACTTCAGAGAGAGGGGTCCCATTAAAACGAATAAAGAAAATTCTCAACAGCCCCCTTGGCAAACAAAATTTTTAAAAACTTGAGTCTTACTCTTCATAGGAAAAATGACCTCTTGCCAAATTCAATAAAATTTCGCCATCAAACAGCAAGAAACCACACTGAAACGTCATCCAAAGTAAATAGCACTTTACCACTTTAAGACTTTTGTTACCTTTGTTTGCGTGTGTGTGTGTGTGTGTGTGTGTGTGTGTGTGTGTACATGTGCGCATGCTTGCGCTCATGCCAGGGCATGCAAGTGGAGGTGAGAGAACAACCTTCAGGGAGCTGGTTCTCATGCTCCCCCGTGTCTCAGAGGTGCGTTTCTGAACCTCACCTGCTGAGACACCTGGCCAGCCCTCTTGTCACTACTTATAAATATTTGTCGCTGGAACAAATGTTTCAGGGCAGAGCTGTCACTGCCTTCATGAGCATCCGAGGTGATTTGACCTTTCTGTCCTTGCTGTTGATGACAATCAAGGCCAAACCACTGTATTTCACAGAAGCCCATTGTGGAAACAAGCATGCGTGCAAAACTGTGTTGTCCCTTGAATCCCAGGTGTTCTTGCCATACATGAAGAATGCTTTCAAGACATCTCTCCATGCTTACTGACTTTATTTTATAGCTGCTATGTTAATTCACTGTGTTAGATACTTTTTGTAATTTTCTGGCCTGGGAAGATGGCTCAGTGGATAAAAAAAAATCACTTGTCCCTGAGCATAAGAACCTGAATTTGAACTCCCAGAAGTCACATAAAGCCAGTTATGACAGCAAGGGTCTGTAAATGCAGTGCCCCTGTACTGAGAGAGGAGGCAGAGACAGGATAATCTTAGGAGGATCATGCTGGCCTTCTGCATGCAGGGGCAAAAAAACCCAGAAGTACTTTTGTGAAAATGTGAAAGGTGAAGTCTGACACTGGGGGTTTTCTCTGACCTCAATAAGTGCACACCCACATACACACACCAAAATGCACTCACAAGCATGCACATGCGCACACACACCATAAAAAGATTTTAAAACAATATTTCTTTAAATATTACATTTCTTTACAATTATGCCATCATTACAAGAGCTTAACTGTTAGTCATGACACACAGCAAGGTTTCTAATTAAACAGAGGCTAGAATTCATAGTAAGACAAGAAAAGCGGCAGAAAATTCTCTGTCAAATGCCAGCTGAAACTGATGAACTTATTTTGGAGCGAGAGATTGTCTGCTTCAAACACCGAGGCATGACAGTGGTCAAAAGTAAATTATATTGCAATATTGGAGAAAAGAACTTTCAAAAGTTGACTTGAATTATGGCTTTGAATAACACAAGCCTGTAACTTTAGTTAAATTTGTCTACAGATGTGATGCACTAAGAACAAATCGTAATATTTTAAAGGTGAGCATTAATTACAGTTCTCTCATATGAATTTTCTTTTATCCTGAGATTAACATGTAAAGATTCACTTTAAGAGTCAACGTGGATCCAGTGTCTGGAAACAGCTGTTTGCTGGAACGGTTTTAGCATCATCCTGTGGTCCTCAGCACCAAAGTCACTGCATGCTGCCTATGGAACTTTAGACTGCTGACTGAAACATCCTTCTGATCTTCTTTAAAGTGGGGAACAGACTTTGGTAGATAGTATCATGCAAAACTAAATGTTCATTTCAAGAGTACAAATTCAGTTTTGTGCTTTTCGTTGTAGACAAATTTGTAAAGAATTCCAAGACCTCCTGAGCCAAGACAGATCCCCCCTGGGGTCCTCCAGACCCACTCCCATTCTAGACCTGGACATCCAGAGGCACTTAACGCATTTCAGGTAAGACGGGATTTCATGTCTGTTCAGATTTGGAGTGGTTAAACCACATCCACCCCTCCAGGGTTTTGTATTAGTATCGCAGTTCCAGTTAAAGATATACTCATATGATAAAACAAAGACTGCAGCATACTTTAGATTGGATAATATGCCAATGATATAAATGTATAGTTTAGATTCTGAGGCTTGGAAGTCTGAGAGCGAGGTGTGAGCAGATTCAGTATCTGGTGAGGGCTCTCTCTCTTCAGACCCTTTAGCGGCTGCACTGTGTGATGAAAGGGGCCAACAACTTCCCAGGAGACCCTTCTTAAGAGCAGAAATCCAATCTTCTGTGACTTAATCACCTCCTGGGGCTCTTCATCTTAGTATTATATTGAGGTTTAGTTTCAATACATGAATTTGAGGAGACACAGACACAAACATTCATGCCACAACAGTGACAGCTTGAATTAAAACCAAAATGACTGATTGAAGCATTTTAGAACACAATATTTAATATCTTTTTGTATTTTTCAAGAAACGATGACTTCATGAAAATTAATATTATTAGATCAAAGAATGCTAAGAAGTTTTGGACCAGGATTCTGAAATCTTTTAAATGGTTACTTATGATGTAATGGTAAATTGTTGAACAGACATGATGAAAGTTCACTAAATATCATTAACAATTTTAGGAGTATGTTAATAATTTCTACATACTTAGAAAGTAGAGATGGCTCTTAAACATGGGATCCTTAATTGCAGTATTAACTGTACATTTTACATTTCAATTTCTGAAATACTTTGGAAATAAATAGAATTTTTTTCTGGCAAATTTACTCTCTAGATGTAATAGGAGCAAGAAAAATGGTCACTGCTTAGTGCTTTCCTGTTTCAAACTCTAGAATTATAGTGCTATGCAATATTTCTCCTTCATAGAAAATATTTCATCTTCCTTGAGTTATCATTTGATGAAAAATATAAGAGATATTAATAAAAGATTGACTCACAAGCTATGGTGGTGGCCACACATGTAATCCCAGTACTTGGTACACTGAGGCAGTGAGTATTAGGAGTTCAAGAACAGTTCATGGTCCACTAAAGAGACCCCATGCAAAAATGAACAAGCAAAAAATAATAATCATTAGGATTAAAATGTTTCCAATGCCTGCTTACGTTCTTTTCTGAGGTTGGGAACAGTTTATTAGATTTTAAGAAGAAAATTCCAGGATGGTCAACCTGTGAATTATTTTAAAATATTTTTATTTCTTTTATCTCTTTTATTGAAAATATTTCTTTTCTTATTATATATCCTGATTATGATTTTCCCTTCCCCAACTCCTCCCAGATCCTTACCACTTCTCCAGGTATCCAAATCCATGTCCTTTCTCTCTCATTAGAAGACAACCAGTCTTATAAAAATAATTAATAGTATAATAAGTAAAAACAAAGCAGAGTAGAAAACACAATGAAACAGAAAGCTTTTTAAGATGATAAGGCTGTTGAAGATGATACACAATTATCTACATAATAGGTGCTGAAATAATGTTGGCTGCGAAAACAGTATTTTAAATGCAGTTATCTATCTTAACATAACACAAGTCTAGGCAAGATTCAGAAAACATAATCTTTGCAGATTCTGAAAAGTGAAATGAAATGTATGCCCTGGCAATGCTGAAACATATGTGGGCAGCCCGTACTTGGCAGTTGTGTTGAACTTGTCCACATTGGGTTTCATGGTCTAAGTTGATGAGCACAGACTGACCAGGTCTCTTCCTCAAGAGGGCACCAGATCTCATTGCAGATTGCTGTGAGCCACCATGTGTTTGCTGGGAATTAAACTCAGGACCTTTGGGAACACAGGCAGTGCTCTTAACCGTTGAGCTACTTAGAATTTATTCTTCAAAATTACACCTGACATCGAATACATTCTTTTTAGAATTTTACCTGCCCCTCAGTGGAGATAGTATGGACAAGTGTAATGAAAGGAGGGGAAAGAAATCAAATGCCTAGGTACTTCGGAGTACAAGGTTTTGCAATCAAGAGAGTCGTTTTTAAACCTAGGTCTCTTTAGGTGTGAAGTCAGTTGCATGGGGGTGGCTTTCAAACCTTGGTTTGGGTTCTCATAGATCCTCTGTACTATGTGTAGTGATGAGATATGGAAGATAAATTTAGCACTTAGTAAATGGTGTGTTGCTTGTTTCCACCAATCATGCCAGTTGAAGAGGGACTGACACCCCAGGATTATCTTCACAGTTGTGTTTATGTACACATTCTAGAGACTTGGAACTTTTTACAGGTATTAGATTCAGAAGTTAATAGTTTTTTCTTTAAATCCAAACTGGGGTCTAAAAGAAACTTGTAAAGTTACACATTTACTATTACCATACAGAGAATCAAGAGCCTCCACCATAAAAAATGAGAAGCTTATTTCTACTTAGGAATGCTGATGTCTTCAACTGATGGTGACCTCACTCTTCCGGCCTAGAGTGAAATCAGCTTTGACTTGCATATTAGCTTCTGTTAGAAATAAATAGGTAGAAGAGTTGCATATTCAGTACAGGCATGACTGGCTTGCTAATGTGTTGATAGTTGTGCAAGCTATAAACCTAAATGTCACAAAATCTGTGTGTGTGTGTGTGTGATGTATGTGCGTTTGTGTTATAACAGGTAAGTGTTATATGAGCAAATGTGCTTGAGGATGTGCCAGGGGAGGCTGTCTAGACTCCTGTTTTATCACACTGTACATTGGTTCCTTGAGACGGGGTCCTTCAATGAACCCGAAGCCTGCTCCTTTGGAGCTAGATTGGCTGCCTAGCAAGTCAAAGAAATCCTCCGATCTCTATCTCCCACACTGCTGGTGGGTACAGGTCCTGGCCCAGACATATCTTTTTATGTGGGTCCTAACAATCAAACTTAGATTCTCATTCTTCAACAGCAAGCAGACAGTCTTTGCCTGTGGGCCATTTCCTTAGCCCACAAAATTCTTTAGATAAAACTTCCATTTATTTATAAAATAACAAGTGAGTAGCTCTCCTATGGACTTTACATTTTTTTTTAACCTGCCTTCTTAGAATATGGTAACAGGGTAGTGTTTGCCAGGGAACTAAAGAACTAAATATCCATGCTGTAGTTGTGACTCACACCTTTAATCCCAGCTCTCCAGAGACAGAGGCAGGCAGGTCTCTGAGTTTGAGGCTACTCTGTTCTACAGAGCGAGTTCCAGGACAATTAGAGCTACACAAAAATAGTCCTGTCTCAAAAGAACTAAATAGGATAGCTGGCTGCTTCTACTCTCAGGAAAAATGAGATTATAGCTGAGATACAAAAATCACAAAATAGGTGGCTTTAGAGTCTCAGTCACAATTTGAAACATAAAACTATACATTTAGTACAGATGGTGGTGGTACATACCTTTGATCCCAGCACTTGAGAGGCAGAGGCAGGTGGATCTCTGTGAGTTTGAGTCTAGCCTGGTTTACAGAGGGAGTTCTAGGAAAGCCAGGGCTACACAGAGAAACCCAGTCTCATAAAAAATAAACCAAAACAAACAAACAAAAATCCAATTATATGTTTAAGTGTTCTAACTCCATACTTAATAACAATAAATGTGCAGTAATGGTTTTAAGAATAATTAATAAATACAGCAATTAATAGTGATTTTGCAATAGCAGCATCTCTAACATTTTGATATTTATATATTGAAGATCTTGAAAATCTCAGTTGTGATTTCTTGCTTATTTTGCTTTTTACACATTTACCAGAATTTTCATTTATTTTTTTTTACATTCCAGATTGTTTATTGTATAAAGCTCACTGGTTTCTTAGGATTCTGGAAGTCACTGGGGTTAGAATTTATTTTATAGCAAGTCTCCTAAATCTATCTTTTCTAAATTGTACTAAAAATATAAAATTTACATCCTTTTCCTTTTTCAGTAGGATTCAGCTCTAGAGATAAGCATATTTATATTGTTGTTTGAACAAGCTCCTAGAATTTGTGTTTTACAAAACTAACACATTGTGTCTATTTAGCAACTCCACCTTTCCCTCTATTTCTGGCCTCTGAAAGGTGCTCTTTTACTTTTGATGTTTGTGACTCTGATTGTACCTAAGCAGATTATAAAAAAGGTGTCATTTGTAACTAGTTATTTAATCAGGCACAGCTCACTTCAGGGGCATTAATGTTGCAGAATATGCCATAATTCCCTTCTCTTCAAAGCAATATAATTTTCTAATATGAGTGTAAATCCTACATCTGTTATATCCATTCCCTGCCGACAGAAATGTGGAGAGTAAAGTTTCACAAAGCTTTGCATTTCTCAGCATCCTCCCCAAAACTTCCTGTTGACTTAAAAAAAAATAGTAAACATCCCCTTTCACGACACATTTAACCTGCATCTTCCTAATGACCAATGACTTCGAACATCTTTTCTCAAATTTGTTAGCTATTTGTCACAGACTTGTAGTCAATCGTCTCGGGTTCCCATTAGATTATTTGATTCCATGCTGACAAGCAGTACTTCATTGTTTATCTCTATAATAACTTTTTATAAATCAAATACGAGATACCCAATTTGCAAATTCTTAGCTTTCTAAGATCACCTTTTTACTCCACTGAACGTGGGTCCTTGAAGCAAAATTTTTAAATGTAGACTTTTTTTTTTGTATTATTACAATGATTGTGCATTCTGTGTTATGTCAGAGAATGCTGGCTAAACCCAATGTCTTGAAGCCTTCTCCTATGCTGTCTTCTAAGAGTTTCACAGATTTAGATCTTATGTGTAGGTCTTTGATCCATTTTGTGTTAATTTCTGTGAGTAGCTTATAGTGCGCTGCAGTTTCGTTCTTTCCCGTGTCAAAATTATATCATTTTAAACACAGCTGTCATTTTTAGGTAAAACCCAGATTGAAGGCTCCTGATGAAGCTTTAGTGGGATATAAATGTACCCACTGTTTCATTTTGCCTGTATTTTTAAAGGCAACAATAACATTTTAACAAGAGGTTAGTAAATGTAGGCTCACTGACCAGTCGTGGAAAGACTATCTGGCTTATGGTCCTTAAAGTTGGGGCCTCATAGCAAAACTGTCAGTTAATCTCCATTACAAACCTCAAGGATAAGAGTCTATATGTCAAAAAATGGAATTCTGAAATTTATATTACTTTCAAAACCTGATAGTAAGTTTGGAGAAACATAGTCCTTAGATGCTCCTAGGATTTCAGCAATTTTTTTCATCCTTTGAAAGAAATATGATTCTGCTGCATTATAAAGCTTTTTGTATTATATTTCATATGCAGAGAGGTCAGAAGCCAGGTTACAGCAGTCAGTTCTATCCTTCTATCATTTAGCTCCTCAGAATGGAAAGCAGGCTGGACAGTGAGTTCTTCACCTGTCAAACCGCCTATCTGGCCCACAAATTCATTGTTCAGAGGAGCCAGTAAAAACGGTGTGGGGAAAAAAAACGGTATGGATTTGTGACTCGGATAGCAGCATATTTAAAAGTTTCTGCATATATGATTTTGCTGATAGTCTGGGTAAAATGCACTAGACAAGAGTATCTCTTTTGTTGCTTTTTGCTGAAAGTGGCAATTGTGATGCAAATAGACTCAAGAGAAAAAGCATTGCAGTTAACAGACAAGTTGCTGAGTCTGATTCTCTACTATTCTTAGTACTGGCTAGGAGAGGAGTAGAGAAAGAGCAAGACTGGATAGGCATAGAGGATTCTGTCATTAGTAACATCCGTCTACCTTACTATTTTCTTTAATCAAATTCATAGCGCAGATTATTAATTGACCTTATACCTTATTGGATTTTCAACTCTTGAGAGCTCTGGCTTCCTCTCCGGAGACTGAATGTATCCAGACAAAGATAGAGAGCAATCTGGCCCTGTAAAGGAGAAATAACTATCTCTAGTTTTTATAGCAGATGACATATCACTGTGCTCCGGAAAGCTGTGACAATAGCAGCGACCGCTCTGAGGACTCAGCCTTCGGAGACACTTGTTTCCATCAAAATGACAGGAGGCAGGTTTATTTATCATTTATCACTTCCCAAGTCCCACCAGCAGTGAGACCTGTCATAGGACACAGCAGACACCACAACGCCTTCCGGAAAGGGAAGCAATTTGACTGATATCTGCAGACTAACTCCCATGGACTCAGTGTCTCCAGACCTGGTGATGTCAATTAGTGCGAGATGGCATCAGGCTTCCAGGAGAGGGCAGACAACTCAAGTCAAAACCACAGCCCGAATTTTCTGAACTCATGGTCCAAAGAAACTGTAACACTCTCTCCATTCTTCCTGTCTCATAGTCTCATAGTCTCCTTGAGTATGAGGTCACAGGGGCACATGTGTTCATATAAATGAGACATTAGAACAGTACTAATGATCAACTCCGAGAGGACAGTCTATCAGAAACATGAGGAAGATTCTTCCTCAGCACTGACCTTGTCTAACAGAAATGTTAGTCAGCTCTTCTACTTCACCATGCCAGCGGAGAGCAATGGAAGGATGAGTAATGGACACATTCTTCAGGAACTTCTAAATTAATGGAAACGAGTAATAATTCATACAGGGTTGGCTATGGTTGCTCTAATCTATAATCCCAGTGGTTAAGAGGCAGAAGCAGGAGGACTGGCATGTGATCGAGGCCAGCCTAGGGTAGATAGTGAATATCAGGTGAGCCAGGGCTACGGGTCTTACTAAGACACTGTCTCAAAATAGAAATCAATCAAAACAAAAACCTATAAAGAAAAGAATGAACACAGCATTGATAATTACATGAGGCCAAAAGACTTTTGTCTTCTATCTAACCCGTATCAAATGTTATGATTATAGTTCACTTGGGTGTTGGGTATGTCTTGCACGGGTCCGCCTCCCAGGGTCACGAGCTGTGGAAAGGAAGTGGTAGACATGCTTAGTTCTCCAGTATAAAAGCATCTGCTGACACCTCCCTGTCCTCAGAAATGGACTCCTGCTCCACTCCTGTTATGCTTCTGAACTAGAAAATAGAGAGACGTGCTTGCGGGTGATTATGGCTTCCTGGTTGGCTCTCTGCGTCGGGAGGCTTCTTCCGTTTCTGACTCTTCTTCAGCATTCACATCTTCTCCACAGCTTTGCTGTCAAGCTGTCACCCATTGCAGGCTTGAACACTTTAATGACAGCCTGCTCTTTCTACATCTAACAAGTCGATTAGAAACATCTTCCTCCCATTGATAGGATTCTCTCTCTAACATCTGTCTCCTGGAGGGCTTCACACAGTTTCATCCTGTTTCCGGTTTGTACAAACAGCTAACTCTCATGTCCCAAGATTCTGCTCCCCGTGTCATTCACTCCCATTCCCTTTGGTGTTCCGTGTCAGACGGGCATCCCAGGCAACGGCACTGGCACGTTCTAAGTGCTCCGCTCTCGACAACATCTGCAGACAACAGTCACAGCACTGTTGTGAGCATCTTCACTTTCTTCCTCGAAGCCTTAAGTGCGAACATTTTATTCTTGCTGTTCTTACGTTTTCTTGTGATAGGACAATGGAGACTTTGTTTAACTCCTCAATCTAGGACCAAGAAAGCATAAAGTATACAGCTAATTTTAGCAGACAAGAAACAAAATTCTCAAACTTTCTTCAGAGAGTTCTTGGGCCCTCAAGAGGGCTTAGTGGAGAAGAGGACTTGCCACCAAGCCTAAAGAACTATATTCTATTGGCAGCACCACATGATGGAGGGACCTGATGCCACAAAATTGTTTTCTGACATTCACACATGAGCTGCGGCTCTCAAGCATGTATGTGCAGAAAAAATATTCAATTACATGTGTGGGGACATTTTTCTTCTAGTCAATGCAATTATTTTTAAACAGTACTAGGAATCATCAGTCTGAATTGGGAAGAAAAAATCCTGTTGTCCACATTAACTTCTATATAAGGATTGACATTTAATTTTAACTTCAACCCTAAAATGAGGATCAAGGCCAAGTGCAAAGAGAAGCCCATAAGGAGTGAGGTCTGCGCTTGTGTCACAGTTACAAGGACTTTTACCGTCAAAAATGTGAGCTTAAACTTAAACCAGGCAAAGGCTTTAGCTTAGTTAGTACCGCAGAGCTGCCATGATGTCCTTCTTTTATTAATCTCTGTTAAATTATTTACGTTTCTTAAAATGAAGAAGGAAATTAAGAGGCTGAGATGATCGCAGAAGTGTCGCCTTACAGTGGCAGCTCCTAACCTGATAGACCCCCTGGGAAGTTACCTCCAAAGTGAGTTTTCAGAGTTCCAATCTCATAGGAAGGTTCTTGGAAGTGTTTGTCAGCTGTTTTGGTGGAAGGACACTTGTCTGTTGTACCCATACTTAATTATTGCAATGCATGACCACCTGTCATTGGTTCCCTGACTTTTCTGAAGCTGAAGTGTCACTTGGCTCCCTGTTTATAAAACTTCATCACATGAAGGTTTTATAGCTACCAACTTACCCTGGAACTGAAGTTCTGCAGCTGTTCTGGAGAAATACTGGAGACATTGAAGAAGACATAGCCCAGAGTGTACTTTAGCCCTAGGGAGATATATCCAATTCCCCAGCTACATTTAAGTTGTATGGGAATAGTTTTTAAAGTACTGATACTTTGAATCTCATCCCAAACCAAGATTAAGTCGCGATCTCTAGGGTAAGATCCACAAAATGAAATAAGCAGGCTAGGTAATTTTTTAATGTGTGTTTGTGGTTGAAGAGGAAAAAAACAGCTTAAGAAGCCATGGAGTCCTTGTGAGTGCTGCCAAGGCCACCGTAATGAGCAGCTTTGAGTGGTTCTCCACCACCAGTCACCAGGAAACCAAATACCTTCATTATGTACCTTAATTAAATTCTATTTAATAAGATAAGATAATGTATGGAAGGACTAAGTATCATCCGCTGGTTTTTGCCATTCTGCTGATTCCTTGTTTAGGCTACAAAAATAGATATTCCTCAAACTATAGCAAAAGTAAGCCTCCAATTCTTTCCCCAGAGCTAGGGTCTCTCTCCCCAGCCTGTATTTAAATGCTCTGTTGATTCCAGGAGATCAAATAAACACCTCATATACATTGGTCCAAACAAAAGCAATTTGGCAGAGAAGACCCAGAATCCTTTGCAGGTATCTCCTGGGGTCTATTCCCAAGACACTTGCCCTGCTCTTGTTCCCATGATTGTAGTTGCACTTTTCTAGCAGACATCACCTCGTACTGTAACGGAAAGGGCACACCCAGAGTCTCAGACTGCATTTCCATCTTGGTCTTCAGTCAGGAAGTATGGGGAGAGGGCAGTGGGAAGCTGGAGTTCCCTTGCAGTCTTGCTGCTTGTTCACCTCCCATAAGCAAAAGCACAAAGAGCGGCCAGAAGCAGCACTAGGAATCACAAGCTCCATGATAAACAGACACTCAAGAATGATGCAAGATAATGTAACAGCACGGTAGTAATAACAACCCACACTTTAACACAGTAGTAATAACAACCCACACTTTACTTCAGCCTTCTCAGACACCCGAAGAAGGGCAGGAGAGAGAAATGTGCATTCAGAATATTTTCTACATAGAGATTTGGAGGTGACGCTATAACTCGCTGCAAACTTTTTTCTTTTTCACTTGAAATGTCTTGGGTTCCAAGTCCAGTACAGTCAAAAAGAAAAAGTTGAAATCTTACAAATTAACTTAGCTTTAATCCATCTAAATGATCGTTGCCTTTTCCTTTTGGTTCATTTCTCTGGTGTGTAGCCTAACAGAATGTACTGTTTTCAGCAATTTTTGTAGCCTGAAAAAAAAAAAGCTATTAGAAACCCATCTGCAGTTGGCAGTCACAACATCGTGACCCAGTCCCCAGAAGAAAAGTAGCTTTTGCTTTATTTTGCTTCCTTTAGTTAAAGATTTTATTTTCCCACTGAGATTATTTTTCTTATTTTATACACTTTTTATTATTTAATTGAAAATTTACATACCCATCCCAGTTTCCACTCCCTCCCCTCCTCCCTCTCCTTCCACCTTCTCCCCCATCCCCCATGCACTCCTAAGAGAGGGTAAAGCATATATTAAAAATAAAGTCAACAAAGCTTTATTTTTAATACATGCTAGGTCAGTGTTTGCTTAGTATATGTGAATTCTGGGTTCCAGACCCAACTCTTTTCAAGAGCGCATGGGATTCAGAAGAGATCCTAGGGATGCTCAGATAAAAACAGGCACAGATAAAGCATTTTGGAAGGGAAGGACAGTTTGGCCAATGTGGAAACAGCGTGGTTACATTTATCCAGCATAGACTAGCAAAATGTGAACCATGCTTACTAGATTAAGAAAACGAAATTAGCTTTGGTTTTTCAGATAGATGTTAACTCTGTTACCTAGATCTGTGCACATTCTGACTAAGCACTGATGATTGCAATATTTCAAAAATAAGCATGGGTAAGTCTTTGAGCACAGTAAAAAAGAAAGTGCTTAACCAAGAATTACACAGCTCCAGGGGATCTAACACTCTCTTCTGGTCTCTTTGGTCACCAGGCCTAAAAGTAATGTGCAGGCAAACACTCATACACATAAAACAAGATCAAACCTTAAAATACATTATTATATGAATTTCTGCTGGGCATGGTGGTGCATGCTTTTAATCCCAGGACTTGGGCAGCAACAAGCAGGCAAATCTCTTTGAGTTCAAGGCCAGCCTGGTCTACAGAGTGAGTTCTAGGGCTACAGAGAAAAAAAAAAATAGAGCTGCACAGAAAAACCCATTTAGAAAGAAAGAGAGAGAGAGGGAGAGAGAGGGGGGAGGGAGGGAGAGAGAGAGAAAGGAAGGAAGGAAGGAAGGAAGGAAGGAAGGAAGGAAGGAAGGAAGAAAGTTTGCAGGCAGATGTTATGGAGAACAGAAAGTAGCTAGGAGGTCTGTGAGAAATAATGAAGACAGAAGAGAGATACTCATAAGTCAGGTAGTGGTGCCCCATGCTTTAACCCCAGCACTTGGGAGGCAGAAGCAGGCAGATCTCTGAGTTCACAGTCTGGGCTACAGAGTGAGGTTTAAGGACAGTCAAGGGTACACAGAGAAACATTGTCTGGAAAAATAAACAACCAAAAACTGAGAGAAACTCATGATATGATTTAGAAAATGTGGGTTAAGTTACATGTAATAAGTTTTATAAAAATTGCTATAATAATATTTTTTTTGTCCTGTCAGGTTTCATTTTGTAGTCCTGGCTGGCCTGAAACTCTCTATGTAGACCTGGTTGGCCTTGAGTTTACAGAGACGGATCTGCCTCTGCCTCCCAGTTGCTTGGATTAAAGAGGTGTTCAACCACTGCCCAGTTACCTGCAAGCCTTTACCCAAAATAAGACTTCACAGGGCTGGAGAGATGGCTCAGTGGTTAAGAGCATTGCCTGCTCTTCCAAAGGTTCTGAGTGAATTCAATTCCCGACAACCACATGGTGGCTCACAACCATCTGTAGTGATATCTGGCGCCCTCCTCTGGCGTGAGGGCATACATGCAGACAGATTATTGTATACATAATAATAATAATAATAATAATAATACTCCATTAGGTTAACACTAAGCTTTCTCCCATTAATTATACTATTGCCACTTTTAAATACTAAGCTATGTGGAAAGAAAGAGAAGTATCTTAATTACTATCTCATCTGTCAACTGCTTGCATTACCTGGCCAACTCCACAACAGCATTGTGTCTACTTTTATGTTGTTTTCATCCTTGATCTCAGAACATAGTTTTAAACTGTCTCTTACTGCTCTAGAGATCAGAAACTCCCAAGTGAAACCAAGAAGTATTTAACCTTTGGTTAATTAACGTGTCCATACCCAAGAGCTGGAGAGATGGCTCAGCTGTTAAGAGCTCACACTGTTTTTGCTGAAGACCAGAGTTCAGCTCCCAGCACCTATGCTGGGTGGCTTACAACATCCTGTAATTCCAGGTCGAAGGTGAGCCAACACCTCTGGGGTATGCAGATTAATTGATGCGCCATCATATCTCCTTGAGGTTTAAATCTGCTATCCCTGATTATTAATTATAAGATTTTTAATTTTTTAAACTTTTGTTCATGTGTGCAAATATGGGTATTTGCACATGTGTGCAAGTGCACACAGAAGCCAGAAAAATACATTGGATCCCCTGGAACTGGAGTCACTGGAGGTTGCATGCTACTTGATGTGGATGTTAGGATATACTCTCAGACCCTCTAAAGAGCAACAGGTGCTCTTAACCATCGAGGCTACGCCTACCTCCCCATTAATCACTTTTTCACAAACCTATGGGCCAGTGTCCTATTATCTCTGGAGAAATGTCCATTTAGATCTTTTGCCTATTATAATAAGATGTCTTGAGTGTCAGGATTGAGGTGTATGAATTCCTTACATGTTTGGGGCATTAACAACACATTGCATTTATGATTTGATAACAATTTCTACCATGATATGGGCCACATTTTCATTTTGCTGTTTCCTTGACTGTGTCAGAGTGAGTTTGCTGTATCTCCACTTGTTTACTTTTTTTTAGTTGTTGGTGCTTCTGGTGTCATATCCAAAAAAATGATCACATATGATCTTAGTGATCTAGGACTGAAATTCAGATTGTTTAAAGGAAACCCCTACTCTGAAATTTAGAGTTGGGAAAAACATAGGTGTTCTAACCAGACTATTGTTCTCTTAGGAGTTCTAATAATTTCCTCAAATCGCTAGGAGTCTAAGACCAGAGACAATGTGAAATGGTGGTTATTATTTTTGGTGTTTGTTTGAGACAGGATTTCTTTGTGTATCCTTGGCTGTTCTGGAACTCATTCTGTAGACCAGGCCTAACCTCAAACACAGAGTTCCACTTGCCTCTATCTCCCCAGTGTTAGAAACAAAGGTTTGTGCCATCCCCATCTGGTTTTCCATATGAAGATTTTGAAAATGCCATTATCAATTGAGAGCAAAGATGACATCACAAACTAATGCAAGCTGCATGCTCTGAACACAGAAAGAAGATCCCACGAAAAATCCTGTCTTTTAGCCTGATGACAGTTCTTTTTAGAACATGAATCATTATAACATTTATTCATATCTATGTAGTCTGTATTTGATTTGTATCCGTGAGAGACAGTAATTTACTATGTGACCCCGGCTTCCTTATATGTTCAATTCTCCTGCTTCAGTTTCTCAAGTACTTGGATTCCAAGCATATGAAGGATGATAGCAAAACAAACAAGGCAAAATTATTTCAGGAAAAAAAAAAATGAGCTTTCACCGTTGTCAGGAAAGGGAGCTGTCTTAGAGGTTAAGAGCACTCATTGCTCTTCCAGGGGACCTAGGTTCAGTTCCCTGGACTCACATGGCTGCTGGAAACTATTTAAAGGTCCAGTTCCGAGAGATCCAGTGCCTCTGTGGCCTCTGTGGGCACTGTAAGCCGCAGATCTAGATGTAGCTAATTAAAATGAAACATTACAAATGGATTTCTCAAAGGAAAGGAGTCAAATATGCCTTCAGGCCGAGAAGGACAAAATACAGAATATCTGATTTCTCAGGCAAATTATTTAGCTACATCCTCTAAGTCTCAGTTCACCTGTAAACTAAAAATAGCCACGTCTACTCACTGATGCTACAGGGAGGACATGTGGGGTGGCACAGATAGAGAACTAAGAATGAGGCCAGTATCTTGTTCACAGTTCCAGTCCTGGCTGTTAAGTTTACCATTTACCCACAGTGGCACTAAACACTGTGTGTGACCCAGCTATCATAAACAAAATGCACGTATATTTTATTCTTGGGGCTAACTGTCTAGTCCAAAAGGATCTCCTTGTCGAGTGCCACCATAATAGATTTACCTATAACTTCAACAGCTCCATTTACCATCCATACTTCTTCTTAAATCTCCCATCATGTATCTTTCCTGAAGCTGTCTCATTGTAGAAATGGAATTAAATAAGCTTGCCTAGTTTTCAGCATAAGAGAATGCAGCAAAAACATACGTAGTCGACTGAAGTATAGTGGTACATTATAATATAAATTTTATTGCAAACAATGGCTTAAAGTCTTGACTATTCTTATTTACTAGATTATCGGTGACCAAAGCATTGTTTTTCTTTTCAACATATATTAATGTCAGCTAAGGACAGGGTAAATTTTGTAAGCTATCCCAAAGATGATGGAAATCTTTAGAACAGCAAGAAGGATGTGCAAAAGTTTTACTCTTGTCAGTGAGTACATCACAGTTGTAAACGTGAATAAAGAGCACTATGGCACTATAATGGGGCCAGGACACTATAGCTTTACTGTCACCCTCACTATTTTCATGGATTGATGTCATCGGCACCCAATATGGCCAATCCTGTTAGCACTTTGACTAAGGTATGTCAGTAGGTTAACTCAGATTCTTTGTTTGTATTGTTTAACATCTCATTTTTTGATAATAAGGATTATAGATCTTGAGTGGTAACATACTAAGATGGGAGTATCTAATGAAAAACTACTATCATCATCATAACTTTAAACACCTGTATTTGTACACAGTTAGTAGTTCTATTTATTAGATATAGAATATATATTATATACTATGTTGTATTATGTGTTATAATATATGTCTAACATGTGCCATGTATGCATTCTTTATTATTATAAGATACAAGTTTTGAAAAGAAAACTGACAGTATCTCTTCAGGGCAATTTGGCACAAATGAGCAATCTGGATGGTTTTCTTCACAAGAGGGCTAATGTACAGCTATATATTTGTTCAATGAGAGACATCTTTTGTAATTGGAAGTAATATTTATGCTGAGTTTGAAGCAACATTTCCCACACATAGTTTCTACTTTCTCCTAGTTATCTTCCAAGCAAAAAAAAAGCAGCTTACATGTGATAGAGCTTTATTTCTCAATATCTCAGAGTCTAGATATAAATTCTTTCTACCTCCTTCTGTCTCTATCACCAGGGAGTTATCTTCACCTGTGTAGTGCATAGATTTTTCAAAAAGAAATTAAGGCTACTCAGTGTCTATATAAGAAATGAGAAGTACCTCTATCTAATTTATATCCTCCTGCAAACAGGTTGGTCTCTTAGTCAAAGCAGTACAGAAGCTGACAATACAATCCTCAGGTGGATGGGCATATGCCTAGAAAGGCACTTTTGCCATGAAAGGAATGAAGTCAGAGGAGCCAGCTATCAGGCACACTCTGCCAACTCTGGCTCTCTTATGAGTCATTTTAGTTATGCAAAAGGGTGCATAGTTTGTTGTAACAATATCATAGATGCATATGATATACAAATCACAACCACTCCTTACCACCTGACCTGCCAATCCTCCTCCTAGACTCCAAGAGTTACTCTCAATATTGTGAATAGTCTTTCTCAAGTGCGACCTATGCCTACACATGCATACATGACATTTTCGGGGAAGCAAGACGATCCTTGCTTATGGAAAGACAATGTTCTATCTGTTCCCCAATGAGCTAAAGAACTGAGTTACTCAGAGTTACTGACAATATATACACACAAAGTCTGTCAACAGTGAGTCTTTGTCTCAGTAGAGTGCAAGCATCTTATTGATCTTATAGGTCAAGGGGATTAATTTAATTGTATTGTTTCCCATAATAAAAAGAAACATTGCAGAACACAGTTAAGTGTCAAATGGAATGTTCTGAATTACAGGGATTTTGTTTGTTTGTGTGTGTGTGTGTGTGTGTGTGTTCCAAATGATTCATCTATTTTTTCCTACTTCTTCTCATTTCCAGTTTGATCACTCATGGTTTTGGGACGCCAGCAATATGTGCAGCTCTGAGCACTTTCCAAACAGTCCTCAGTGAGATGCTTAACTACTTGGAAAAACACACTACTCACAAAAATGGTGGCGCGGCAGACTCTGGCCAAGGACATGCCAACTCGGAGAAAGCCCCGCTGCGGAAAGCTTCAGAGGCTGCTGTGAAGGAGGGCAAAACAGAAAAGACAGACTAGCGACATCAAACAGAATCTATTTCCAGAGAGTCTTGCTGCTCATATTTTTTTTCTAAAATATATATCATTGAGGGTGACTAATTTTCAGTGGACAAAATCTTTACCCTCCCCAGCCCTCCATAAAAATAAAATCAAAATGGAAATTTAAAAAAAAATGAAAGAAAAAAGGACAAATCTAGAAAAATGGAAAAAAGGAAAACAGCAGTGTAACTGTGTGATGAAATTGTTACTTTTGAATTTTATGTTATGATAAAACTCCTTTTGTGCACGTAGTTTATTGTTCTGAATTATATACACCACAGTTTTCAAGCACGTCTGGACTTTGGAGGGGCAGCACCTGCTTTTTCACACGTAACTGATGCACTTTCTAATCCAGCTATGTAGTTAGGGATCAGAGAACATGACCAAACAGGAGGCTGCCACCAGTGACTGCAGCTCCAACCATCCTTGACTTAAGCCCCTCTCACTCAAGAGTGCCTCTTTCCATTAAACAGGCCAATCTGAAATCCATCCACGAGGACTTGTTTGGGGAACTGACAAAGGCAGTCAAGAACTTTTGTTCTGTGCACTGACAGCAGTTCTAAATATTTAGTCACCCCCAGATAACTGAATTATCTGTGCCTTGGTGGTGTTTAAAAATTCCAGAAACTGTCTCCCTTCTACCTACCATTCCCTTCCTCTTAGGCCCCCTCCCCCATTTCTGAGAAGATATTCAGAAGATTTATATGACTCTGTAGGGATGAGAGACGAACTCTTCCTTGCTAACCTTACAGTTCAAAGACACGCTGAACTTAGTACATGGGGGATATGGACACAGGAGAGGGGAGCTTTGCTACTCCTGCGATCTCAGTGGGATGCAATATTGTTTTGCCTGAAAATTAAGAGAAATGGGAACAGTAGTATTTCTGAGAAGTCCTGCCTGAAGACTTGGGGTTCCTTTAAAGTACTGGTGTCAATGACTGTGTGGTTGAAGCAAGAGCTATGTTTTTTTCACTTCTTGCTACTTCTACCTGTCCCACATGTTCTAAACCTTTAGAGGCACAAAAGCATCCAGGCTATGTTCAATAAAGAAAACAAACAGAATAATCCCAGAGAAGACATTTATGTTGAAACCTTTTTGTTCTTACAGCTTTCTTGTCTTTCAGTTAAGACACTACACATGAGAAGTTCCTGACTGCAAAAGCCAGGGATAATTGAAAGAATGTTGGGTCCATATAAACCTGTATATGTCAAGAAAGTTGATTGCCATCATGTTGTTCTAGCATTTCTACTGTTAACAATTAAGCTTCTATATAGGCCAATAAAAACATAGATCATTATGTAACAAAGGAATTATCTTCATGTGTAGACACTCAACACTTAGTATAGCATGAAAACATTAACATGTTTCAATTATTTTAAAAATCTCTGCCATATTATAACTTCATGGAGAATATTAGCATTATAGCTAATGAGATGAGATATCTGAAACTTTCGTGTATGAATCAAAGAAACTATTTTTACCTGACAATAATTCTTAAAACAGTTATCTTGAGTCTTGTACAGAAAAGAATCATAACCACTGAAAACCTAAAGTGTTTAGATTAAATTTATACAGCAGGAGACATGCTGAGGAATTCCATAACAATAACACTTATAGTAATACAGTAGAAGAGCTTAAAATAAAAAAAAATGTAAAAGTAAAAAATTATGATTTCATGTATTTAGTTCCATTTTTCAAATTTTACCACTATTCATGGCTTTAATTTCTTAAATAAAATAAACATAAAACAAAGCCAACATTCTTCCACAGTTCCAAATTTTGTGAGAAAATAAGTGAGACCATGTATCAAGTTTCCCATACTGTAAAATACACATACCAAGAAATGGTAAATATTCCAGTTTAGCAAGTGGTAGGAAAGTCACATCTAGATAATGTGGACTACTATTTCCTCAATAAAACCTCCACACGAATTGTTCTTTATCCCATTTAGTATTAATAATACACTTGTATTTAATATGGCATTTTGAGATGCATACTACTAGTACTTGATGTAGTTATAGACCATGCCAATTGTTCACCAATCATCAGCTGGAACTCCAGGTCTGGCTTATTTTACCAGTCTACTTCTTCACCCTTAGTTATAAGTAGTTTGAGTTCTGAACACCTCAGTGGGGTGTTATTACTTATTAGCCTTGAAACAAGAAGTAACTATAACTACAGTGCTTATTACTTACCAGGATTGCGGGTGTTTTAAGAGCCTTAATGGACAACACCCATCATTTCACTTAACCAGCCATTAGAACATAAATGAGTTGATGGACTGGTCCTGTTTAGAATCATCATTTATTATCATATTCTAATAGACATTGTTAATACCAGCTTTTGCCTTGTATATAATAGGTAATTAACACTTTTTAAATAAATGAATAAATGAATGTGTGTTTGTTCTTTGTCCAAAATGGGCCAAAGGACCTCCTAAGTTTTGATGTTTTCTTTCTACGCTCAATGTTCCAGTTGAGCTTGTTTCCTTCCCCCTTGGTAATCTGTGGCTAAATTTTATTGGAATAATGAAAACTTTTCATGATAGCTCATTAGTTACATATAGATATATTTAATATGAAACTACATGGAAACCTAGTTAGATATCAAAATTTCAATAAAAATCAAGTTAAAATATTTTCATAGTTTATAATGAAGATAAGTAACAAAAATTTGGTTTTCCATGTTATAAGTAAAAAATGAGCCTATTCAGATAAACTATTACCAAGACAAAAAACCAATTGTACAAACCTATTAAATTTACTAAAACAATAAGAACTTAACATTTCAACTTGGTGGAGTAAGTTAAGTTTCTATACGAAGACATGCTTGCTTTGCAGCTGTTTAAATGTCACAGTTGTAGCTATATCATTAGATTTACCATTGGGATTAAGTGTGGTCGCTCTAGAAAAATAAATAAAAGGTCTGAGTTACTCTCTTCTTTTCTTTGGAGAGGATCAGGCGATGGAAAATGCTGATCGGTGCCCCCTCTGCCTTCATTGTAGATTCCTTATCCCAGGATGAATTCCTCCTTGATCTTGCAGGTTCTCTGCTTCCTGTTTCTTGAGGGGTGTGTAACAGGTAAGGCTGAGCCTGGTAGGGAGAAGCTGCAAGCATCCTTATCTAACGGGGACACCGATGAGAATTTCACCCTTTGCTACCTGGTGCTTCTAAGATAAATATGTCAATAAATTATCCTTAGTATTAATGAATGAAAAAACAGAATCCATTTTCTCATATTTTCTCCCCTATGTGCTTCTTTGTAAGCATGTTATATGAGAGAAATTATATAAATGGATCAAAACACTGAGTCTGAAACTTTCTTAGCAGGGACAAGCCAGTGTATGAGAGCAGGCTGAGTCACCATTCGGGGCCAAGCTACCTGGGATCAGTCAACAGTTCTTTGTTTCGCATTGTGTGATCTTGAACAAATTGTTGGATTTTCTGTGCCTCTGACTCTTCACTTCTGTAAAATGAAGATATTAACAGTCATATACTCCCAGAATTATTATCAGAGCTGTTTATCTCCAAACAAGAAAAGATTAGTGCTATGTAAATGTTAGCTATTCTCTTCAATACTTCAAATTTGGACCATTGACTTTTACTTACAGATTAGTTTCTTGGCAATCTATGAAGCCTCTTTGATGGCAAATTATCTCCTAAAGATTGGGGATCCAGAGGGAAATAGAACTTTATCAAAGTTTGTGTGACTGATACCAGTCTTTGAAACATGGGGCGTGCCATAGCACAAGCAAATACAGAATACTATAGTTCAAATCTGTCTAATATCTGGAAAACAGAAGCTGGAGCCAGGGAACGAAATCAAAGAAAAGGGTTATAATCAGGAAAGGGGGAAAGTGAAAATAAGGACAGGGAAGAAATGCTGGCTGTGAGAGAGTTTAAACACTAAACACTTGGGGGAAGGATGCTGCACAAATGTCAGCAGACTCACTTCCTCTTTCATATTATCCCTACCTGCTTCTCTATTGGGCAGCAATAGAGATTTTGGCCACACTATCTCAGAAAATAAGTATGACTCAAACACATGCATGCAACAAGAGGCAAATTTCTATACAAGTTTTTCATTTCAAACCTGAAACCCTTTCCCTCCTTAGAGGAGTGAAATATGGGTCAACGTTGGGGCACTTACCTACCATCTCAGAGGCACTGAGTTAAATCTCTAGAACACTAAACAATAACACTGTCTTAGGCTCTCAGTAACTTAGGGTTGAAAGGCTTACTCCAAAAGGACACTTATACTGTGCACAATCAGAGACAAAGAAAGAGACACAGAAAGAGACACAAAGACCAGAAAATAGCCTAATGGTTTGGGAAAGAGAAGAAGGGGAATTTTAAACAACTTCAGTATCATTGTTTCTCTGATATGTTAGTAAAATGGTGATGGCAGACCTTATGCAGGAAACCAGCTAATATATGATTTCACTTAGGACCCATTCCATGAGTTGGAAGCCATATTTGACACAGCTTGGGTAATTAAGAATCTGAGACTAGATAGCCCAGGGACCTAGAGCAAAACCTAATACTATGATTTGCCTAAAATAACATAGCAATAAATTGAATTATTGCATTCTGCTTTACTTGTAGATTAGTACCTTTGCTCAATCATCCTCAGAGAAGCTTTCTCCAGCAGCAAATGGAAACCAACGCAAATACTCTCACAGCCTGAGATTAGAAACATCACAGAGCTCAGCACTAAATAGGATGTCTCCATCAGGTCTCTCACCTCAAGGCTCAGGGAACCATGTGGAAGAGGAGGTGGAAAGGGTGCAAGGGCCAAAGGAGATGGAGACTCTCAATTAAACAAGGCCCTCCAAGTCCACATGATCAAAAATCATATGAACTCACAGAGACTGAAGCAACACACACAGTGCCTGCATGGGTCTGCACCAGATGGGGTTCTAACCTAGAAGTTATCTCAGATTGATAGCCATGAAAAACCAAAAATAAATTTAATAAAAAGAAAACGATAATTTAGTTTTCTCTAAGGAAGTCTCACTGGGGAAACAAACACTTAAGGGTGAGTTGTATACCCAGTAACAGGTGACCAAAAAAAAAATGAACTCAAATGTCTTGTTGACACTTTTGAAAATATTGTCTTAATTCTAATTTTTATTTTATGTATATATATTTTCTCTTTTTACCCTACAGGTCATTTGCATATATATTATGATTTCAACGTTAGTAGTTTTTTTTTTTTTATTGAGAATAGGAAAAAAAAGTTTCCACCTCCTCCCAGTCTCCCATTTTC
>NW_026068106.1:987060-994868 GCF_014885135.2 Alexandromys fortis
CTAGAAATAAAAGAAGCTATTTGAAGAAATATTATGACATAATATATACTGTTTCCCAACTTCAGCAATATATAGTATAGAAGCATGGTTATCTCTAGAAGTCAGTAATAACAGACTCTTTCCAGGTGAGCCTACACTTCTTAAGATTATAAATCCTTCCCACCCAACTCTGGGACATAAATGCCACCTGTGATGGATGAGATTAATTGTCACTGTAATAGGATCTAGAATTAATGATGAAAGACATGCCTTGGTGGGTCTGTGTGGGTATTTGGAAGTATCAACTGAAGGAAGAAGTCTCTTCCTCACAATAGGTGCTACCTTCAAATGGGTGGCCCAGATATCAAGCAATACAAGAAATAAATCTCTGCTGCTTGCCTGCCTTCACCTCCTGCTGTAAGTTCTACCTTGTTATCATTGCTGCTGCTGCTGCTGCTGCCATCAGAATTCAGCTGCTTTGACCTTCCAATGTGCACTAAAGTACAATGATTTTTCAAAAATATAAAAACTATTTTACTTAATATTCATACATGCACATAATATTTTTTGATCCTACGATTCCTGTTCTATCGTCTGGCCCGGCTGTATGTGTTCTATTTTTTTAATACCCTTTGTGTTCATTTAGTGCTGTCTGTATATTTATTGGTGTCAAACCATATACTGAAGCATGGTGCCCATATCAAAACACAAGCAAGAATGAGGTCTGGAGAGATGACTCGGAGGTTAAGAGAACTTGCTGCTCTTGTAGAAGACATGAGTTCTCATCCCAGAACTCATGTTGGGCAGTTCTAAACCACTTGTATCTCTGCTTCAAAATATCTGATGTTGTCTTCTGCTCTCCTTCAGAATGCATACACATGGGCTCATCTCTCTCTCTCTCTCTCTCTCTTCTCTCTTCCCTCTCTCGGGCTTTGGTATTGGTTTTGGTTTTTGTGAGACAGGGTCTCACTACCAGCTCTGGCTGTTCTGGAACTCACTATGTAGACCAAGCTGACCTTGAACACAAGGACATTCTGCATTCCAAGTGCTAGAATTAAAGGAGTGTACATCTAGCAAATAAATCTTTTTTATAAGACAAAACTAGAAATTAAATCTTAGAAAATAAATTGATGCTTCTTATATATCCAAATTGACAGATAGCTATCCATACCTACTCCCATTTGCCCAATAGTGGATTCAAAAATATTAATACACTTTGGGGAATTTGAAATAATTCAATATCTTCACAGAAAAGGATGAACTAAATTTTTAAAATAAATATGCACTTGAGTTATTGACAACTGGATTCTGAGTTTTCAAACATATACCTCTTTAATACTTTTTGTTGTTGTTGTTGTTTTGTTTTTTAGATAGTGTTTTTCTGTGTAGCCTTGGCTTTCCAGGAATTCACTCTGTAGGCTAGGCTGGCCTCAAATGGAGAGATTCACCTGCCTCTATATCCCTGCTGGGATTAAAGGTATGCACCACCACCACCACCTGACAATATTGCATAGACTTAATTACATCTCTCTTATCAAAAGCTAGTGGGAAAGGGCACTAGGGCATGACATAAATATATGTTTGCTTTTTTCAAGTCCAGTGTTATTGCTGTCAGTGTGCACTAGTACAATCCTAAATCCTTGACTCTATTTCATCTCACCACATGCTCATTTTCTTTAAGTGATATTATCTAATACTCCATAATTTAATCACATCATTTTATGTTAAAGGTCACCTATTGTGATCTATTTTTGCTTTTGCACTGGGTATGTCCAATATCACAGTCTGAAAAGTCTTCCTATAAAGAATTCCATGGAAGTATCATAGTCATATGGTCTCTGTCTCACCTCCTGCAGCACAATGTGAAAGGAATTGTATGCAATATATGAGCAAATGGCCACAAATAGGATTTGGGGAGATCTGAACAAATGGCTATTCTCCCTACATAAGACACCGACTACAGAACGTAGAAACAATTCTATTCTTGCATAGCTTAGTGAACCAGCTCATTTACGGGAAGGACTTACAGGAGCATGGATGAGAGGTTGCTTCCAGAAACACAGATGACTCCAACGTGAAGCGTCATTGAAAAGCTGCCCTCGCATTGGTGTTAACTGGTAGAATATGCATTCCTGGGGCATATTGTATACTTTGGGCAGTTTGACTAGGTAAAAACTCATCCCTCATAAATAACCACTGTTGCTTCTATAACCCAGAGGGCAGGCCTTGTAGATTTTATAAGTTACAGCAACTTCCTGCACCTTGAGAGTCTCACTCTCAAGAAGGAATACGTGAGAGTTGATGGGGAAATGTTTCAATTCTGATAAAATAGCCTACATGATAGGTTTCAAGGACTCACCATCTACAAAACAGGCAGTAGCCTGGACTCATTCTGGGGACTGTAGTTTCACAACTCCTGACTTAAATTCAACTTCTGGCACTTGATGCCAATATGATTAAATTCTCTTGACTGGGATGGCAGAAATGTTATTTTCCACTTTCAGGTTTTACTAATAAAAAATAGCCATGCATTTTTCTTCATGTTCTGTTCAGCATGAAGTGACTGATGTTCCAATCCCAGGACAAGGCCTCTCAGCCATGGCATTGCTGACATTTCGCACCTAGGACTTCTTTGTTGTGGAATCTGCCTTTTAAACTGTGGGATCTGTCATACATGCTTGGCTTGGGTGCAATATGTACCAGTAACATCTATGCCAACTGCGACAAACAAGATTATGCCAACACACTGAAAATCATTTTACAGCCTTTGGTTTCTTTGGTTTTTTTTTTTTTGTTGTTGTTGTTGTTTTTTGTTTTTGTTTTTGTTTTTTTGTTTGTTTGTTTGTTTTTGTTTTGTTTTTAAGATGGCTTAGACACAAGCCAGAAGACTGGTTCCCTGTATGGCTAAGTGGAGGGGACGAACACATTACTGTGGTCCTGAGTTCTATTATGGCAAATCATTGAAGCTTATGGTGGTGAGAACAGGAAGCTGTTTTATTGTAGTTTAGCCTAGCTTAACATAAAGTCAATACATTCTGGATTATTCTGGTTACTACATTCTAAATCCTATACAACATCTGCATCCTTCTAAGTAGCAACTTCAAACTGTGCATATATTAGAATATGAATTCCTAACCAGTCTCCTCCCTTACCAGTGTTTCCTGTTGAATTTAGCTCTATCTCTGCTGAATGTGCCTTCCATTATGATTGCCCTAAGTAAAAACTTGCTAGTCATCTTAAATGTCTTTCTTTCTCCACTTTATCCTACAGTTAATCACTACATAATAAAAAAAATAGTACCTTAATGCTCTGATAAATTAAATTTTAGGTTCTACTGGTACACTGTATAAGGTAGTTCCTCCCTCGGTTGAAGGTACCCGCAGTTCATGACTACATTACTGCAATAATCTCCTAACAGGGTTCCTCCCTCCAATTGTTTCACTCCTTAATTCCATTCTGCACACAGAAGGGCCTTATTCTGTAGCAGACATGTGGTTTGCCTATCCTGTGATACTCTTCATAACTATACCCATTGTGATAAAATCCATCACTTCTGCATGATTTACAGTGTCCTTTAGTTTTGGCCTTTGCTCTCTCCGCTAATTTCCTCTCACTGTTTCTTGCATCCCTGCATCTCCTGTCTCGTGTACTTCCTACATGTAAACGCACGGACACTCCATTCTCCAGTCATATGAGGCTTCTTTGAATTTCTGAAAATTTTCATATCTAATAGTTTTCCAATATAGCGCTCTTGGCTTGAAAAACTATGTACTACATAGTTCACATTATCTTCCAACTCCTTCTCACCCACTCAACTTGGAAATCATGAATCCAGTGCAGTTACCTTCATTTTGTATTGCATCATAAAATGTTTTAAGTTTGGTGGCATAATTCAGCATCAAGTTAGTACTATACATTTTTGTTTGTTTGATTGTTTTTCCAGACATAGTTTCTCTGTGTAGTCTTCACTGTCCTGGAACTCGATCTGTAGACCAGACTGGCCTCAGACTCATAAAGATCTGCCTGCCTCTGCCTCCCAAGTGCTAGGATTAAAGGCATTTAGTCACCACTGGCCAGCAGGTATTGTACATTTTTATAGCTCACAAGTCTAACCAAATATTAATTTGAGGATTAGGTGTGGTGATGCACACTTTTACTCCCAAAACTCTAGAGGCAGAGGCAAGCAGAGCTCAGTGGGTTTGAGTCCAGCCTGGTCTACATAGCAAAGTCCAGGCTAGCCAGTGATTTTTGGTGAGGTCCTGTGGTTAAACACACACACACACACACACACACACACACACACACAGAGAGAGAGAGAGAGAGAGAGAGAGAGAGAGAGAGAGAGAGAGAGAGAGGATTGAATTCTCTGCTTATATGTTTGCGCGGCTACTAATTATTAGACAGTCTTGCTGCTTTCTGGAGGTTCTCAGGAAGGTCTGCATTCAACTTATGGCAAAAATTCCTCCTTGGAAGCTGATAAATTTAGGGGAAGATTTATATTCCCTGAAATCCATTCCACATATGGAATGCAGCACACAGCATTTAAATACAAAAGGTAGCTAAAAGTTAGAGGGTGTGACACACGCAAAGAACCAACTCTCTGAAGGAGGAAAGCGGTGATAATTAGAAATGATTCCTGTTCTGGTTTATAGCTACAACAAATGTAACATCTTTTTTTCCCTAATTCCTTTTCCTCCACAAGAAACTCATGAGTGTTCAAAAATAATGGAAATAGCTAGTATTCGAACGGCTATAAGCCACCGAGCATATTCTACTGCCCTCTGCTGGAAGATGCCGTTAATGCTCACTTTCCCCACAGATTATGGAGGAAGAAACGGCTGTGCTTTTTTATTATAATTCAACAACTAGATATTACCATTTCCAGCCATGTGCTACCTAAGATATATAATGTTGGGGAGGAATACGATTATTGGTAGACAGAGAAAAAGACAGACAGACAGTGTCTAGGATATAGCTCAATCATAGAAAATTTACCAATGTCCAATTCTCAGTGCCACAGAAAAGTAAATACACTTTAAAATAGTTTTTAAATAAGGTGTGTGTGTATGTGTGTGTGTGTGTGTGTGTGCCTGTGTGAGCTGATGTGACCCATGTGTAGGAAGGTGCCCACAGAGGCCAGAAGAGGGGATCTGATCCACTGGAATTGGAGTTACAAGTGACTGTGAACCATTCAACATGGTGAGGTCCTCTGAACTTAGGTGCTCTGCAAGAGTTGTAAGTGTTCTTAACCAGTGAGACATCTCTCCATCATCCAAATATTCTTTGGATCACTATATAATAGATAGATCATAAATAAAAAAGAGAAAATAAGAACGGGGTAGGAAGATGAGTCAAGGAAAGGGAGGAAAGGGGAGGAGAGGGGAAGAGGAGAGAAGAGAAAAGAAAAGAGGGAGGGAAGGGGAGGGGAGGGGAGGGGGAGAAGCAGAGGGGGGAAATGCTCAAACTCTGGCACAGTAATGTCCTTCAGACACAGGGCTAGAAATTAGTGTGCATTTCTACTTTAATTAGGCTCATATTTGTATCTCAGCTTTAGTAGAAACTGTCCTGTTAGAGCAAGTGCTTATACAGTGTGTTAGGTGCACAGTGTTGCCCAAGAGAAGCGCTGTGGTGACCTCATTACAGAACTGAGAAAATGAAGGCAGAGAGCACAAGCTGCGTTTACACATTTCAGAGACTGAAAATGAATGCTGGAGTCAAGGCTACGGCTTAAGAGCTCTAGCTTATTCCACCTAAGCCCTGTGTGCAGCCACCGGTCTTCTCCAAATCCGATTTGTCTAACTATGAAATGATATTAAAGAAACCTCTCTGACAGGATCTGGGTAAGACCTTCAGAAGTGTGAAGACAGGCTTTGGGGCTTTGGGATCGTCAGGTGCTACAAAGCAAACAAACAAACAAACAAAAATACCAGTCACTGGGTGCAGTGGTGCACACCTTTAGTCTCAGAGCTCAGAAGGGAGATAGGCCAGCAGAGATCTGTGAGTTCAAGGTCAGCCTGGTCTACAAATCAAGTTCCAGGACAGACAGAGCTGTTGCACAGAGAAAGAGAAACCATATCAAGAAAAACAAAACAAAATAAAAAAAATACCATTTGAATTATGTTGCTAAACAACTGTTGTTTATACAGCACCTGACATTTGTCACGTTCCACCAAGCAGGGACTAGATCCATAAAACAACCAGAAAGTCTGTGCACAGGTCCTCTTCAGGGGAGAATCAAAGAGACCATCTTCTCCTTCCCTTTGTGTCAGAGGTGAGACTGGTCATGCCAGCCTGCAGCAGATGCTTGCCCAAGACCTGTGAAAGCTGAACCCCAGAACTCACCCTCAGATTTGTGCCGTTTCATCATGCAGTGCTTTTTACTGACACAGCTTGCTGTTTACCATTATTACCTCCTGAAGAAGGAGGAATCCCAAGTTGTCTTTGCATTGTTTAAGTTTTTTTTTCAGCACATACTGATTGCCCAAAGTAATGGGTTCCCCTGTGACATTTTCCTACATTCATGAAAAGTACTTGGGTCATTCATCTGTTACCCTCTCTTGTCTCTCTCCAACCAGACTCCAGTTCTTACCAAATAATGTCTTTTTGGCTTTAATGAATCTTTGTGTGTGTTTGGGTGTTTGTTGTTGTTTTGTTTTGTTTTCTTCCAGACAGGATTTCTCTGTAGCTTTAGATCCTTTCCTGGAGCTAGCCCTTGTAGACCAGGCTGGCCTTGAACTCACAGATTCACCTGCCTCTGCCTCCCAAGAGCTGAGGATTAAAGGCATGTGCCACCACCACCTGGCTGACTTTAATAAATTTTTTTCAAAATTTATATTTCACATATGAGAGAAGATGTGCTATCCACTGTCCATCCATTTCTCTGCAAAGGGCACATTCCACACTTCTTTCTGAGTAGAACTCTACTGTGTATATACTCATCCTCTCTTTGTTACTTAGCCTTTCCTTTTTCTTAAATTTCAGGAGGGTTACATTCACTCCGAAAGCGTGCATGCCCAGCTGTGCTTTCCAAGTTGAAAACACGTTTAAAGCTTTGCTCAATGGAAAACACCTGTCTCTACTTCCCGTTTACCATACTAACTGCGTCAGTACTCATGATGGTAAAGTTGAGAATTTGTGAAAATTCATGTTCACTGCTGAAGTGTCTTCACGTTTGAAAGCTTGCATTCCCAGGTCTGCACTTGTCTGTTTTGATTCTTTGACTTTTTTTTTCTTGTCTATTAACTCTTTTTTTTCTTTTCTCATTCCCTCACCCAGTTCTCTGTCTCTCTATGTGTCTTTCTCAGTCTCTGTCTCTCTGCCCTTCTCTGTTTCTGTCTCTCTCTCTACACCCCTCTCTGTGTTGGTTGCTTTTTTTCATCTCTGAACAAGCATTAATATTAGTGGGAAGAAGGAATTCTGTTAAGAACTGAGGAACCGCCTCCGTCAGACTGGCCTGTCTGTAATGCTCTTTAGGGCACTTGCATATGTCTGTCTCAACTACTTGACCAAGTTCTTTCAAAAGATCAAATGTTTAGGTCAGTACTCCCTTTTTTATTGGATTATTTGTTCTTTTGATGACCAATTTTGTTGTCCGAGGTTTTCTGTCCTGCCCGGTTCCTACAATCATTAAGTCCCCCAAAAATCACACAGAGGGGGCTGGAGAGATGGCTCAGAGGTTAAGAGCATTGCCTGCTCTTCCAAAGGTCCTGAGTTCAATTCCCAGCAACCACATGGTGGCTCACAACCATCTGTAATGGGGTCTGGTGCCCTCTTCTGGCCTTCAGGCATACACACAGACAGAATACTGTATACAAAATAAATAAATAAAT
>NW_026068106.1:996078-1031783 GCF_014885135.2 Alexandromys fortis
CTCTTCCAAAGGTCCTGAGTTCAATTCCCAGCAACCACATGGTGGCTCACAACCATCTGTAATGGGGTCTGGTGCCCTCTTCTGGCCTGCAGGCTTACACACAGACAGAATATTGTATACATAATAAATAAATAAGTAAATAAATAAAAAAGAAAATGTTCAACATCTTTAGTCATCAGAGAAATACAAACAAAAATAACTCTGAGATTCCATCTTACACTTGTAAGAATGGCCAAGATTAAAAACACTGATGACAACTTATACTGAAGAGGTTGTGGGGTACAGGGAACACTTCTGCATTGTTGGTGGGAATGCAAGATGGTATAGCCCTTCTGGATGTCAGTGTGGCTATTTCTCAGAAAATTAAGAAACAACCTTCCTCAAGACCCAGTAATACCACTTTTGGATATATATCCAAAGGATACTCAATCATGCCACAAGAGCATGTGCTCAACTATATTCATAGCAGCTCTATTTGTCACAGCCATAACCTAGAAGCAACCTAAATGCCCCTCGACCAAAGAATGGATAAGGAAAATGTGGTACATTTACACAATGAAGTATTACACAGAAGAAAAAAATAACATCTTGAATTTTGCAGAAAAATGGATGGAGCTAAAAAACATTTTGAGTGAGGTAACCCAGACACAGAAAGACAATTATCACATGTACTCACTCATAAGTGCCTTTCAAAGATAAAGCAAAGAAAACCAGCCTGCAAATCACAATCCCAGAGAACCTACACAACAATGAGGACTCTAAAGAGACATACATGAATCAAATCTACATGGGAAGTAGAAACAGACAAGATCTCCTAAGTCAATTGAGATTATGGGGACTTTGGGAGAGGGTTGAAAAAGAGGGGAGAAGCAGGGAGGGGAGCAGAGAAAAATGTAAAGCTCAATAAAAATCAATTAAAAAATCAAATGTTATAATGCTATTCTTTAGGTAGTTCTTATATGTCCAGTGTTCCACCCTGTATATCCATTTTTCACAGTGTAGATGGGAAATAGTCCTTTCCACACGTTAGTTGTGAGCCAGTGAGTCGCATGCTTCATTTGTAAATTCTGATGTAATAGAGTCTCGCGACTCCAATTTGGAAATTTTGAGGGGATTCCCAGTTTGGGTCTGCTACCATCAGTCAACATTGGATATCTTAATTTGTTTTCTTAAGAACATTGAATTCTTGTCCCTATAAATATCCCCAGAGAGGAGTTACACAACTTGTCCATCATGATGAATTATTAATCTGGGGAAAGTGATTGTAGAAAGCTCCAAGGTCAAAGAATTTGATCCCCAATCTCTGGTAATTTTTAAATTCATCATATCCAAGTTCAGATAGGAGTAGATTTGTTTATTTTATAGAAAAGTCTTCATTTCTCAAGATGATTAGCCTTCCTTCTTAAAATGATGTATTTTTAGTGTATTAAAATAAACACTATTTCATAAGAAGAAAATAGCAATTTTATTAACTGCTTTCTTGAAGGACCACTCTGTCCGCTAACTGAGAACATGAAGGAATCATCCAGTCAGAATGACTATCACCACAAAAACAAATGGCCACAAATGCCAGGGAGGACTGGGAGAGGAACACTATTCATTGACCGCAGAACTGTATACTGGTACAACCACTGTGGAAATCAGCAAGGGCGTTTCTTTTAAAATCCAAAATTGCCAACACTCAGGAGGCAGGGACAGACAGATCTTTGAGAGTTTGAAGCCAATCTAATCTACAAAGCAAGTTCTAGGACATCCAGGTTATAGAGAAAAACCCTATCTTAAATTGAACTACTTTAAGACCCAGCTGCATCATTGTTGGGTATGTCTCACCACCTCCCCCAAAAGTTTATTCTATCACAAAGATACCTGGATATCCACATTTTTACTGTCATATTCAAAATAACAATGAAATGGAATCAACCTACGTGTCCATCAACAGGTCAATGGATAATGAAAATATGATGCGTATATAGAGCAGAATCTTAGACAAACATAAAGACAATTAAGTCTGTAGGAAAATGAATGGATCTGACAGGTAGTGTAAGCTTCCATTGGGATACAGTTGTTAGATGTATGCATATGTCGGGGGAGCTGTAGGGCATGAAACAAGAAAGAAGATTGTGAAAGGGGGAAAATGTCTTAATGAAAGCAGAAAGAATAAAATAGAGTAATAGAATATACGTGCCATGAAAGCAGGAGGGGATTTTTGGAAAGAGAAAGAGTAGATGAAGAAGAATAGGTAGACGAAAAAGAATGATGAGGGAAGAGTATACACAAGAACAAAGTGTGCATGAATATGCCATAATGAAACCTGTTATTGTAGCTGAGGGGTGGTGGCACATACCTTTCCTCCCAGCACCCAGGAGCTAGAGGCAAATGGATATCTGTGAGTTTGAGGCCAGCCTTGTCTGCAGAGTGAGCCAGGACAGCCAAGGCAATTACACAGAGAAACCCTGTCTTGAAAAGAAACCCGTTATTGTGTATGTTGATTAAAGAAAAAATAAATTTAAACAAACACATGCTTATATATGTATTTTTTCTGTGATGTCAAAATATTTTTACAGGTTTTATTTTATTTTTAATTACATTTATAAGAGTCTGGATGTGTGTTCTGAGTGCAGATGCCTATGGAAGAGGCATCTGGTCCCCTAGAGATGGAGTTACAGGTGATTGTGAGCCATCTAACATAGGTGTTGAGAACTAAACTCAGGTCATCTGCAAGAGCAGCATGAGCTGAGTCACCTCTCCAACACCGTAAACACCATGTATGTAGGTTTCCCATAGCCAAGTAAAGCTGATTCCTTCTGAAACTTCCAAGATATTAGAAAATGAGTTAGTAGTGTACATATAGTCTTCTCCCATCAGCAACAATACATTATTTTTGAGATTCAAAAACTTATAAAGAGCCAAAATGCCTCATCCACATATTAAATAAATACTAATTGAAAAGCAACTAAGACCCATGTACTTTTATAAGATGTGATGATATCTTGGAAATTAAATTTGAAGTGCACACACACCACTCACTCACTCACTCAATGGCTGAACAGATGACTCGGTGGTTGAGAACACTGGCTACTCTTCCAGAGGACCTGGATTTGATTTGCAGTACTCACTTGGCAGCTCAAAACTATAACTTCAGTTCCAGGGGCTCTGATGGTCCTCCTCTACTGACCTCTTCAGAAATAAGGCACGCACATGGTGCACAGACATACAAAGAAGCAAAACATCAATAATATACTTATTTCTTAATTTAAAACTTTGAATGTCCCTACCCATGCCAAGCATTCATTATCAAAAGGAAAAAGAGAGAGGAAACAAGACTCAGATTCTAGTCTTCATTTTTCAATATATTCGCTATTACTTGTTTCATCTATGTTGGTTTCATAGCTCAACTTTCCCCACTGTACAATTTTTGTGTGTCTCTTGTTGACTTAATCCAAGAGATTTGAAGTTTAATAAAATAGCAAGGACACAGAAATTTACACACCCAAAAGAAAATTAGGACACATACAAGTCGATATGTCTAAAAAATGAATTAACCATTCAGGAGACAGTTATTCTGTGGAGGATGCAGTGGTGGTGAGCGCCTAGACAAATGTGGTTTACTCCAACTATGGCTAGAGAAATTGGTGACCACTCCTTGTCTAACAATTCGTGGAGAAGGTGAAATAATGTCAATACCAGAGAGGGCAGCCAGGGTGGATACCTCATTCATGTAATCCTACCTCTCAAAACAGGGCAATCAAATTGAAGGAATACTTGGGCTACAGAAGGAGATAAGAGCAACCTTGTCTCAAAAGAAAATTTGAAAATAGTGAAGGATCCAGATTAGTGCTGGTGTGTTTGCCTAGTAAGCATAGGGCCTTAGGGTCAGGCCCAAAGATAATACATAAATAAGGTCTGAAGAGATGGCTCAGCAGTTAAAAACATTTACTGTTCTTCCAGAGGATCTTTGTCTGGTTTCACTCACCAACACTGGGTGACTCACAAGTACCTGTAATTTCAGTTCTAGTGAACAACACCCTGTTCTGACCTCTAGAGGTACCGCATGCTCATGGTCACATATTGACACGCAGGCACACATATGAAATATATATATATATATATATATATATATATATATATATATGAATAGGTACATAAGTTTGGAATGTAGCTCAGGTATGGAGTGCCCTAGGATCAATCCCTACTACTACAAGAGAAAAAAAAACATGGCAAAGTGAAAAAAGCCTAGTGAGGGGAATCAGTCAAAATGATACAATGATGAGGATTGTGTAATGGGGGATTGGAACAATAATCAGAGAAGTAAAGGACATGGAAAAACAGACTTCTAGACAGTTTTGTTGCAATAGCTGCCAGCAGAGGTCTCTAGCCTGGAGCAGAGTCGCTGACAGGGATAGCACTGAGATACCAATTTTCACTAACCATTTCTCTTCCAAATTAACATGTGTAGTTATTGTTTGTCTCTCCCCAAAATCAGCAGTCTCCCCTTGCTAGGCCCAGTTAATTGGTAAAGACTTGAAAGAAAGAGGAGAACTCTACCTACTCCCGTGTACCAGAATAAATTTGTCATCTTTAGCCCCCTGGGCCCTTTGTCAGTTCCTGTCTGGGAGAACTTAAAAAGGAAACAACACTTTCAATTCAACTTTTCTCTTTCAAGATATCTATGTCTATCATGTAACTGGCATCAGGCAGGCCACAGTTGAAAGACTGGGTTCATATTATACAGTAAGTTTCTGGAAAAAAAAAAACTGTGTTACTACAGGTCTCAGGGTAATATAGTCACTTATTTAGGAAGAATTTTAACAAAAAAGTCAAAACGTCAGTGTTTTACATCAGAAAAAAAATTATTCTGTAATGTAAAAGAAATCAAAGATATTCAAGAATTGATACAGTGATTCCATTCATCAGTGCTGGAGTATAACTGCTGTTCAGCTCCCCTTTAGAGATTTAACTTCAAGGATTAGTACAGGGTCAAAAACAGTTTTATGCTGATTCCTTTAAGATGCTGTTTAAATGTTAGCACTGTTAGATCTAAAGTGATGCTGCTGTTGGGTTCTCATCATCTCTATGCTTAAATTTTGAGTCAGATTCATGAGCCCAAAATATTTGACTATGTCTTTAAATATATGGACATCCAATATATATTCATCATATATATATATATTTCTAGACATCTATAAACATAGGCAATCATTTGTGATGGTTACTCTTCATGGTCAGCTTGACCAGGTTTGGAATTACAGAGAAGGCACCTTTCTGGACCTGCCAGTGTTTCTGGGGGATGAACGGAAGAGGGAATACTCACTCCAAATATAGGAAACTTCATCCCATGGACTGGAGTTACAGATGAAATGGAAAGGAAAAAAGTGAGCTGAGTACTGCCGTTCATCTCTCTCTGCTTCCTTACTGTAGGATGTGGCCAACTGTCTCATGTCCAAGGAGCTGAAGAAAGCATCTCCTTCCGTAGGGTGTTTCTCTCGGGTGATTTGTCATAGCAACAGAAACGAATGACTAATGCTGTTGGATGCATTTTAACTGCACAGTGAGTGAGACTATTGGTGGGCAGAAAAAAAAATGCCTCCTAGGTATACGTTAGTGGTACAGGCTCAGTCCTTAGAACTACGCTGGGAGGAAAAGTCACATTTATTTCCGCATCCATAAAGATCCGAAGTCTTCGCACACAAAAGTTTCAGGTTCCATGTTAAGGTAAGTCAAGCTACATTTATTTAATTATTTTTAGAGTTTTGTTGTTAAATATAACCACAGAAAAGCATCCGTTAATCAAATATGCATTACAATAACATTATAATGACATCTCTGTGGCAGCTGGGGGAGGGGTGTTTCTTGATACTCTCAGCAGCCGACACCCAACTTCGCCCTCTGTCTCTCTTTGTGGTTTCTCGGTTTCTTTTCACTTTTAAATCTCCTTTCCTTTAGAAACAGTCTCTAAAATAGATTCTAGAAACAGTTGCTGGGAATGTTGGGCTCTAGCCATTCCTTAGCAGGAGAGCACTCTTGAGGTGGGGGCACAATGCTGGTCACCTGGGCCACCAGTGGAGCAGGTGGTGGTAGAGGCAGATAATCTCAGGGATCCCACCCAATCACAGAAAGAATGAGTCCAGATCCCACCAGAAGGGAAGAGAAGCAAGTGTGGGAGGGACCAGGAACTCTTAAAAACTGTTGGCATGACTCCAATCTGTGCCTTCCACTTACCTAGTGCTTTGAGAGCGAGAGCACAGAAACTGTGCAGAGAGCTCAGAAGATGTGCCTAACCAAGTCTACACATTTACTCTTCCCCACAGAGCTTGGACCTCATCTCAGCCTTCAGACTCCAGGGCCAGGTGCCATGGATATGCCCTAGGAAGTATTGGTTGCACACCCATCCTTTAGACACAATCTAATGTATACTGGTATTTTCTCATTTTCTTTAAGACTAGATCTGGTACTACGGTGTGCAACTAGGTTTCATCCTTGTTTTCAGCATCTCCAGTTAATAAATGAAGGAATATGGTTTGACTATTCTCACCTCCTGGTCCCAGTCTGATTGGTGCAATGTATGAGTTAATGGAACACATACACTTAACCCCTGCCTGGCACAGATAATAAATGTCAGCCATTGCTGTCATGACCAACAGAGCTTAACATACACAATAGACATTTGATAAAAATGGTCCACAATTCATTCATTATTTGATCTTAATGGCCAATATCAGGCTCCCATTTGTTTTAGCTACACTTATGAGACAGTTAGATATGTGAAAGTATATTAAATAAAAGGAACAGAATTTGGAGGATCTAACACTCTCACACAGATATACACGTAGGCTAAACACCAATGCATGTAAAATAAAAACAAATTATTAAAAACTCACAAGCTAATATCATGCAAAATTACAAGATGGCTAAATAAAACATGTTACTCAATACAGTACAATGTCACAACATTGGTATTTTGTCAATTATCACAGAATTGTATTTTTTTCCTGAAGTGTTGAGTATAAACCCCACACATGCTACATAAGCACTCTGCCACTGAACTACATCTCCCAGCCCTAATTAAAAACCTTTTGAAGAGACTTTTAAAAACTCAACATGGGGGTCACACTATGTTTCCAAAACTGTTCTCAAACCACTAAGCTTAAGTTATTCTCTTACTTCAGCCTTTTGGGTGCTGGGACTGTAGACCTGTGCCATTGTGACTGGCTTGAACCAGCAAATTTAGTGTCTGTAGATCAGGATAAGTGTTTGTGTCTGTGTGCTTTTTAACTGATAGACCTTAGAAATTAAAGAGAAATATATCTAAATCATTCTTGATGGTGATGGTTGATCATTATTTGCAGATGTGAATTTGATGGAGAGAGATCTAAATCTTAGAAGACTGAAGTTTTGATTGTGAAACCTCCGCCAGTACATGACGTTGGCCATCTCATTTCATGACCTAACTTCCTTCTCCATCAAACCACGGGCCCAGTATGATGCGTGTTTATATGCCTGCAGTTTTCAGATGTATTTATTTCACTAATCTCTAATGTGTATAAGTGTTTAGCCTGCATGTATGTATGTGCTCTACATGTGTGCTTGGTGCCCTAGAATATCAGAGGAGATATTCAGATCCCCTGGGACTAATGTCACAGACAGCTATGAGGCATCAGGAGGGTGCTGGGACTTGAACCTAGGTCCTCTGCAAGAACAACCAGTGTTCTTAACCACTCAGCAAACTCTCCAGCCCTATGCCTTCCTTGTACTGCTGGATTTCTGAAACCCTCACACAGAACAGTTAGATAATTTTTTTAGCATTCCCATTTTGTTTCATAAGAATTGACTGAATTGAGTTGTAGTTTATATCCAATAACTATTTTATTTTCAATTTCTCTCTCCGGCATTATAGAATGGCAGAGGAAAAGGGATTTTAAGAGTCCTAAGTCTTCCCTCATGTTCTTATGTACTCTGGATGTGTTGGAGGATTACAGTTTCATAAGATCACTAGGTGATTATGGAATTACTCTGAATGCCTCCTCTTTCTGAGTGGTTCAGGGAAGGCTGAACCAGAGTTTCCCAAACTCAGCACTATAGATATGCTGACAACTCTTCATTGAGGCCGGTATTGCTAAACATTGTTCGAAAAGTATCAGCATGCTAGGCCTCTCCTTGTCAGGACAGCTGCTCCCTCTTCCTCCCTGTGATAGCTGAAGGTATCTTCAGCAGGGGCTGGAGGTGCAGCCCCGTTTTTCCTAATGCTTGTTTCACATGCATGAGATCCTGGGTTTAATTCCCAGTGCCACATGCAAACACACAATAAAACGCTTCATCTATTTCCCAATATCCTCTAGTGACCAAAATCCCCATATTGAAGATTGTTGAGGTTAACAGATTATCATGTTTTGTCTATATAATATTCTTTCCCTTTTTGATTGTTGTTTTTCTGTTCATCTTTCTTTCCTTCAATCTGTATTTGTTTTGTTTTTTGTTTTTGTTTGTTTGCAGTGGGGAGGCTTTCTCTGTGTATCAGTCCTAGCTGTCCTAGAAATCACTTTGTAGACCAGGCTGGTTTTGAACTAACAGAGATCCACCTGCCTCTGCCTCCCGAATGCTGGGATTAAAGGCATACAGCACCATACCATATTAAGGCTCCATTATTAGTTTTTATTCCCTCTTGTATTATTCTAGGTTTTCCTTCTGTCTCTAGTACTGTCAGTTAGTGTGGACACTGTCTGAACTACTCACCCATAGGAATTGGAGACACTAACTTGGCAAGGAGACCGAGAAAATAGAGTGAAGTTCAAAACAGCCTGAAATCATATTTCCGTCATTACCAATTCAAGGACAACTTGGAAAATTTGCTTAGTTTATTTGAACCTTCATTGTCTCGTCTGAAAAACTGAAGTAATTACCTAAGATAGGGTGTTGTTTCTTTGTTTCACTGAGGGTATTACCAATCTGTTAAGGGGGAGGAGTAGCCGGTGGTGGAGCCGCAAGGGCTCTCACGAGGCAGCTCGCGGCTTCAGGCCACACAGGCCGGATAAAGATGTCGTACATGCTCTCGCATCTGCACAATGGCTGGCAGGTAGACCAGGCTATCCTTTCAGTCGTCATTTGTTTCCGTCACCACTGGACTCCACTTGCATGAAGATGGACAAGGTTCTGTGCAGCAGAAATGGAAGATAGTGTGAGGTCTTTCTCACCTCGTATGAGACCTGTTTGGATATCCCAGTTGTTTTACAGCAAATGCTGTTGGTGTTGCTTGTGCCCGTGGCATCCTCTCTGGTTCTCCGCAGCCTGGCAGGCCTATCTGGGGCAATATGAACATCCGCTGTGCTCGGCCCGATTAACTGATGACCCTGCAGCGATGCCACCTGCTGTGCCTGCCCGAGAACTACCAGAGGAAGTACTCCTTCTATCACAGTCTCTCTTGGCCCAAAGATCGTGGGCTATGTCCTGGCCAAGATGAAGTAGGACCCCAATGATGTCCCTCATGGACACATCACCTCGCTGGCTGTGAAAGCTCCCACTGATGCTTCGGCCTGGCCCCAAAGCTGATGGACCAGGCTTCAAAGGCCATGGTCAAGAACTTCAGTAATAAGTATGAATCCCTGCACAACAGGGCGGTCCTGCACCTTTATTCCAACACCCTGAACTTCCAGGTTAGTGAGGTGGAGCCCAAGAACTACGCAGATGAAGAAGATGCAAACGCTATGAAACGAGGTCTCTCACACAGACGGCAGATGAGCGAGACGGCAACTGGTGCTGAAGAAGGGCAGATACGTGGTCCTGGGTTCCAAGGAGAATCAGGGCAACACACTTCCTGGTTCCGGAGAGGCCTGTCAGCAGAACCTGGCTGAGATGATAGTGGCAGTGACAGCAAAGACAGCTCTGATGTCCAAGGCAGCTTGCAAGACTTGGATTCCGCCTCCTAGAGCCTGCTCGAGTATTGTAGGTTCTTGCCATTTTAGTCATTCTTGGGAACCCTGGTTGTACTCTAGCATCTACTTGGGAGTCATCCCACAGTGACCCAAATGACTGCTCTTTTCAGCGCCTAGCAGCAGCCTTCCACATTACCTACTCATAAAGGCACTCCAGGACCCAGAAGTTGCCGTGCAGGAGCCAAGGAATCTTGAGGGCTGCCATGGCGGTGCCTTCCTTGGCTTCTCCCATGCTGCCGGCGCTGTATTCTGTCTACAGCTGTCCTGTACTGATTGTGTGTATCCTGTAGGGTTTTGCCTAGAATGCCAAACAGGAAGTGGGGACAACTCGGGAAGCTCCCCAGCTTTCAGCGTTTGCCATTATCTCTGGGTTTTTATTTCTGAGTAGGCAGGACCATCAACTTAGCCCTTATACCCTCTGCCTCTGTCTAGTGGAAGTTACCTACTCTTGCCTTCTCTGGAGACTGCCCGTGCCCTGCCCTCCCTCTTTGAAGAAGAATGTTCCCTTTGGAGGGGAGGAGAGAAGGAGACGGGTGTTGGAATTCTGAACAAGCAGAATTTATAGATCTTAAGGAAAGGACAAACAGAAATCAAATTGTAATTTCTAACCTTCCCCCAAGAAATAAAAATATTAAAAAAAGAAAATCTGGGGGCTGGAGAGATGGTCAAGAGCACTGACTGCTCTTCTAAGAGGACCTGAATTCAATTCACAGCAACCACATGGTGGCTCACAATGATCTGTAATGTGATCTGGCGCCCTTTTCTGGCATGCAGGCATATATGCAGACAGAATATTGTATACTTAATAAATAAAATATTAAAAAAAATCATTCTCTGCTACATAAAGCAAGACCACTTAGAGAAACCTAGAGAAAATGACAATACTAGTTAGCATGCCAATGTGGGTAGGAGAAATCTCATAAGGCTCCATCCTTCCATGAAAAGGTAGAGATAATGAATGGTCTCTAAAAGAAGAGAACGATGAGTGTCTTGATAGGTTATTCATTCCCAAGGGGTCACCACTAAACACATATACATATGAGCAGAACTAGATAGACTCAACAGGTTGTGTGTGTGTGTGTGTGCGCGCACACATATCTGTGACAATAATAAAGATGTCATGAAGTTGAAAGGGAGTGGGGGGACATGAGACAGATTACAGGGGGTGAGGGAGGAGAAGGAAATGCTTTAAATATAGTACAATGTATAAAAATCTCAAAAGTAATATTTTTTAAAGAAAGTGAATATAGAATAAAAGACAGAGCTGATGACACTCATTCTTCACAGCATTCTGCCCAGTTAAATTCACAAATTGCTGTTTTAATTAAAGTGATACAATGCAACCATTTTAAATGTAGACAAATGTGTGCATTTTTTTAAAGGACAGTATTTTATTTTATTTAGATTTATTTATTTATTATGTATACAGCATTCTGCCTCCATGTATGCCTGCACGCCAGAAGAGGGCGCCAGATGGTTGTGAGCCACCATATGGTTGCTGGGAATTGAACTCAGGACCTCTGGAAGAGCAGCCAGTGCTCTTTAACCTCTGAGCCATCTCTCCAGCCCCACAAATGTGTGTGTCTTCAAATGTAAGTTAGCAGAACAGGAGTGCGTCAGCATCAGAATTATTTCAAGAAAGGAAGGAAAGAAGGGAGGGAAGGTGGAAGGGAAAATAGAAGGGAGGGAGGGAGAAAAAGAAAGGCTTCTGGAAGTCAAGAACCAGGATGCTAAAAGGATCAGCATTTTTGAGTCCAGGCAATGGTGCTTGGCATTCTCATCAATTTAAAACCCTTGATTTCTTCAGATGAAAATCACAAAATTAAGGATGTGGCCTTGAAGTTATGCATGCACCACTGCATTAGTTACTTCAATGTTGCTGCTACTGAATCCCTGGCAGGAAGCATCTTAAAGGAGAATGACTATAAGAGGATTCAGTATCTTGTGTTAAGAGAAGTAAGGAGGCAAGAGGATGAGGTGGCTGGTCATGGTGTATCTGCAAGTCAAGAAGCAGAGAGAAGGTAAGAAATAGAGCTGTGCTCTCACTCAAGGCCTGGGGACCCACTTCCTTCAGCAAAGCTCCTCATGTTCTTCAACCCAAAACAGTGCCACCAGCTGGGGACCAAGGGTTTAAATACATATGTGCATGTGGTAGAATCTCATAGTCAAACTTCAAATAGTAAGTGTATACATCAAGACTTAAACACAATCGTGATAAGACTTGAAGAAAACATGAATAACAGGGGTGCATAAATCTCCTCAAAGATGAAAATTTGCAATGCCTGAGCTTAACCTAGAGCAGATAATATGTTGCATGGACAAATGCATAATTTTTGACGATTTCCTAACAACAGAATAAACTAATAATATTGCTGCACTAGAAAATGCATAACAAATTAGTAATTTTTATTTAAGAAAACAACAACTCATAAGCAAAGAGAAAAATAATTTTTCAGATTTAGAACATCTAAGCCGAACATAGAGTGTTACCTAAAGTGCTTAAGAACTGGCTTTACCTTTAAAGGCTAGGCTCATCACCAAGAAGACCACAATGTTCCCTAGAGCAAAGGCTCTTCTCATCATACAATGGATGCTTCATTTCATGGACCACTTAAAATCTTTCTTTTGATCACTCAAGTTGTCTTGATTAAAGTGAATATTGAGAAAACAAAGGTTTCCAAAAGAAAATAATCAAATCAAAGAAAGTCCTGGTTTTGGGGTGTTGCCTCACCAGGTAAGAGTATCTGCTGAGCAAACCTGTTTTGAAATCCTTAACATCCACATAAAAAGTGGATATGGCTGCTTGCACCTATAATTCCAGTTCTCTGATGATGACAAGAAGACAGATGGAATTTGCTAGCCTAGCAGGATCAGTGGGAGATTTTGCTTCAAGGGAATACAGCTAAGAGTGATCGAGTAGGACTCTAACATCCCTTTCTGGCCTCCACACTCCTGCACATAGGTGGGTGCTCTAGCATTTTCATATATTCATATTCATCTGTGTGTGTGTGTGCATGAGTGTGTGTGTCCTGGAAGTTATTCCAAGAAAGAGTGTAGAAAAAGATAGAATGTAAACTCACAAATATGAATGTGTTTTAATACATAGGAATAGTTTGAACAGTCTTTCTTTTTTAAAAAAATTGTTTTTATTTATTTATTATGTATACAATATTCTGTCTGCATGTATCCCTGCACGCCAGAAGAGGGCAACAGACCTCATTACAGATGGTTGTGAGCCACCACGTGGTTGCTGTAAACTTAACTCAGGACCTTTGGAAGAGCAGGCAATGCTCTTAACCGCTGAGCCATCTCTCGAGCCCCTTCAATAGTCTTTCTCTAATTCATCTTTACATGATGGTCCATTCACTACAAAAACAAAAGGCACTTGAGAATTATTCAAAGAATGACTCTCAATTAGACATTAAGAGCTTGAGGTATGACCCAACTCAAGCAGCAGTTTCATCATTTTCCTCTCATATAGTTGCTTCCTGAAAGCTTCATATGTCATTTATAGTTTCAGAGTCTCAAGAATGCCAGAATGAGGGCATGAAAAACTGTCTCTCTAGTCTTAGTTGGGCCCTACAGTATTTTATACTATTTTGTTTATGCCATGAGAATAGAATTAGAAAAATATTTTAACACAAGAGGAAGACAACATTCTTCACAATTTATTTATAAATATCACTGAAAGCTGTGTAAGGAAACTTTGCATTCATCTACAGTGAAAGAAAACCCAGAAAGGATTGTGTCATAGTTAGGGTTTCTATTGCTGTGAAGAGACGTCATGACAACAGCCATTCTTATAAAGGAAAATATTTAATTGGGGCTGGCTTATATGTTCAGAGGCTTAGTCCATTATCATCATGGAAGGAAGCATGGCAGCATTCAGGCAGACATGGTTCTAGAGAGGAGCTGAGAGTGGCACTGGGCCTGGCTTGAGTTTTTAAACCTCAAAGCCCACTCCCAGTGACACACTTCCTCTAACAAGTCCCCAAGTACCCCAACAAGGCCATACATTTAAATAGTGCTATGCCCTATGGCTTATGGGGGCTATTTTTATTCAAATCACCACATATTGCTTTTTCTCAGTTAGGTGTGTCCTCATTGAAGTCACATAGTGATTGTTGAACTCTCAAAATAAGTCCAATTTTGAGTGTGATTGTTGGATAAGTCTCCTGTAAAAGATTTACTTTTCTCCTCAGGAATCAAAAAATATGTCCCTCAAGAACAACTTGAAGCTTCTTAATCTATAGTCCAAGTAAATAAATGTCCGTTTTTGTATTCTGTAAGTGAAAAGGTATCCACAGAAATTATATTAAATATTAAAAGGGAACAATATAGAAGCAAAACAGACAGAGAGTAAGAGACCAAAAGAACTGCTGAGTGTAGTTACTATGATTTTGCCAATAATAGAAATTAGATAATGTGGAATACATGCATTACATGGAAACAGGGATGTACTGAGGGTATACCATTTTCTGATCAGATGTACTTCAGATGCAGCCTCAATGGAGTCTTCTATATGTGTCTCTCAGTGGTGTACTCATCTGACGGATTCACACAAAGAACCACACTGAGTTCTCGAAGTAGAACCCTAAGGCCCCAGTGTGCCTGCCAGGTGTTCTGTAGACTTTCTGTCCAGCACTGGCCCCTGCCTCATGGTGAAACTGTCCATTCTCTTCTTTTTTTAAATATCTATTTATTTATTATACATACAATGTTCTGTTAACATATATACACCAGAATAGGCACCATATCTCATTATAGATGGTTATGAGCAACCATGTGGTTGCTGGGAATTGAACTCAGGACCTCTGGGAGAGCAGCTAGTTCTCTTAACCTCTGAGCCATCTCTCCAGCCCCCCATTCTCTTCTTATATCCTATAAGGACTAGAAGTTTGTCACAATCAAGCCTGCTTTTTAAGTTTTTTTCAGAAATTTTTACTTTATTTTTTCTTACAATGAGCTAAATTTGCCTCCTAAAAACATCTCTGCCTTGATTCCAGTGTCTGACTTTAAATAAAAAGATGTTTTTTTCATTAAAAAACAGTCTTAACATATTTATGCCACCCACTTTACTGTTTGCTGGCAACATAGCAGTGAGCAGGACCGGTATCAGCAGTGACCCCCTAGCTTCCTGTTACAAGGTTATCTGTCAGCATTTAGAAGTCAACATTGATGTGCCCAAGTCTACATGCCATTTTTGTTCACTTTTTGTCCTTTAGTCTGGCTTCTGGGACATTGTCTAGTTTGGAAGCTTCATATGGTGACAAGAGATGGCCAGTTGGGACCCTGTCTTCCCCCAATATTTGGTGATTTCATTTAGCTCATCTTCATATATGTGTATATTTTAGAAAGCTTCTACTATTATCTTTCCAATGGCCCTTACTTTTAGCAGTCTCTCCCCATATTCTCTTTCCTCTCTGATTGACTCTCTCATTCCAATTTCCCATCTACCCATAACGATCTATTCTATGTCCCTTTCCTAAAGAGAGCTAAGTGTCTCCCCAGTTCTTACGCGGTCCTAACCTCTGCGGTTCTAGTGATCATGGTTTTATTATTATTGGCTGAACAGCTAATATCCTCAAATAAGGAAATTCATAACAGAGTTGTCTTTCTGAGTTTGGGTTACCTCACTAAGGGTGATTTTTCTAGTACCATTCAATTACCTGTAAATTTCATGAAGTACTTTTTTTACGGGCTGAATAATACTCCATTGTGTAAATGTATCGCTTTTTTTAATCCATTCATCTGCTCTTGGACATCTAGGTTGTTTCCAGTCTCTGGCTATTATAAGCAGAGCAGCAATGAACACGGTTGAACAAGGGTCTCTATGGTAGGGTTATGTGACTTATGAGTATATGTCCAAGAGTGATGTAGCTGGATCTTGATGTAGGTTGATTCATCTTCCTGAGAAACCACACATTGATTTCCATAGTGGCTGCATAAGTTTGCCTCCCTTCACTTACTGTGCCTTCCAGCCAGCACGAGCGGTCATTTGTTTAATTGATCTTGAGCCTTGATCTTTTACACTCTTCTCCGTGTCTCAAAGAGCTGGGATTTTATTACCACCAGGCCTATAAATGAATACTTACATTTACTATTTTTAATTAATAACTACTTGGAATTTCCTTAAGTGTCATTTATAATACACTCATGAAAGTCTTGTTTTCTAAGGAAGAAGCTTGGAAACTCCCCAATAACTCCTCCTCTTATAGGCAAGAAAACTGATACCCAGAACAGTTGAAGGACTTGACCAAGGGAACATAGATTATAAAGGAAAAAGAGGCAGAAAGAAAGACAGGAGAGAAGGAAGGAAATACTTTATGATGCTAAAAAAAGTCAAACCCCTCTGCACATGGTCCAGCTGTGCGTCTCTGTATTAGTTCCCATCTGCAGCAGGAGGAAGCTTCTCTGATGGTGCCTGAGCTAGACATTGATCTGTGGGTATAGCAGAATGTTCTTAGGAGACATGTTTATTGCTAGGCTCCTTTAGCAGAACAATAGTATTTGGTTTTCCCCTAGGTCCATGATCTATCTAGGGCTTAGCCATCTGAGTAGTGTCAGGCACGGATTCGATCCGTGGGATGTCTTTATCAAATTCCCTCAGGGTTCAGGGATCTATGCAGAAGAGGAGGCAGAAAGCTTGCAAGAGCTGGGGCAGGGGTGCTGGGGGACACCAAGGAAACCGTTCTTCAGCACACCAGGACAGATGCACGTATGAACTCACAGAAAGTGTCTGCATGCACAGGGTCTGCACAGGTTCAGCCAGGGTCCTGGTGCTCAGAGGGAAAGTGAACACAAGCCCCAAGCCCTAATCAAGAACCTGACTCCAATTAACACCTACAAAGGAGAAATTCATTTTCTCCGGTATAGTCTCACTGGGGGTATAGCCACACTTAAGAGCAGGCGGGCCCCATGCCCAGCAGTGGATGACCAACACAAAATGAACTCAAAGAGACTTCTGGAGATTTATTTGTCTTATATTGCCTAGTCTGGGCATTTTTTTTTAATCTCACAGATCTTTTGAGTCTGTAACATAGTTGTGATTTTATGGATTGTGTTTGTGTGTATCCAATTTTATTTGTTTGTTTTGTTTTACTGTTTTTATTGCCTATGTGTTTTCTAAAAAGAAAGATACAGAAGGCATGGAGTTAAAAGAATGGGGAGAGGAAACCTTGATCAGGATACATTGTATAAAAATTATTTTCAATAAAGTCAAAATAAAAGTCACAACACAAACATCCTTCTCTGTTTTTATCAAGATCATAAATGTGAATTTTAGAACGTGTTTCCCATATAAGATTAATTTCTCCCAAATGTCTCTTGTACTTATGAGGTCCTTCAGACTTGATGGTATTCCTCGTATGTGTTTATTCATGCTTTAAAAGTTATATTTCTGCTCTACGTCTTTCCTAGGCTTTATTTGCAAATTTTTTTTCCTCACAGATATGTATTGGTCTATTGGTTGCATACAATTTGGAAAAAAAATTGCTTAGTGTTCTTACCCTTCAGGAGAGCCCCTTTTTAAAGCAATAGTATGGAAAATATCTATGGTGGTAGAGACACCTGTCCTTCTGCGTTAGTGATGGCAGAGGGGAGACAGACTCACATTTCATGTGAAATATCATTGGCGCCATCAACTGTAACTCTAGGTTTGCATCACTTATTCCAGCCTCCCATTTGTATTCCTTAGGCCCTGTATCTCTAGAGATTCCATTGACCCGTTTGCAAATTCCACAGTTAGCCAGGGTTTCAAAATATCGAAAATGTTTAATAAAGTCACCATTGCTCCTTGAGGGTTCAAAGCAAGTATGAACTTTTAGTTACACTTATTTTTAATTTTACAAATGATTTCTAGCAAATATTTATTTATTTAAAACTTCATAGATGTGCTGGGCCTGATGGCATACAGCTGAAGATTCCAGCTCTCAACAGGACAGGTAGAAGGATTTCTACTTTAAGGAAAGCATGGACTACGTAACTAGAACCTGTCTTAGAAAAAAAAATTCACAAAGGAAATATTAATTAAGTATTATGAGTAAAATAAGAAATAGTTTCTTTACAGTATTACTATAAGATATCAATCTAGAGATAATTCTGCCCAACTTGTATTTTATATTTTATTTTATGGAGAAAGGGTCTCACTCACTATATAACCTTGGCTGGCCTGATCTCACCGTGAACAAAATTTAATTTTTAGGAACAATCTTGTACCAATATTTGCCTTCCATCTTGCGTCCTCATATCCAAATCACAGAAAGCAATGTGATACCAAAGTCCTGTGGAACTTGGGGCAAGTGCTTGAATTGTGTTTTCTCCTACTCAACAATAATTTTCCCAAACTGATTTTTAAAATATGCAATAAAGACCATCCAAAAGATGTGATCATTAAAGGTTTCATGACAGAATATGATAGAACGATAAAGAGTCATGGCATCCAGTAAAACTAATGTATCATCCTGTCCTGTGTAAGGTTCCATAAACAATAAAGTTTGTGATGAGTAAAAAGGTTCATCAGGATTGGACCACGTTGACTCATGAGAAACACTCTCTGTCTCTCTGTCTCTCTCTGTCTCTCTCAGTCTCTCTCTGTCTCTGTCTCTCTCTCTCTCTCCCACCTTTACTGTCCTGTATGTAAACCACGTTGAACTCAAACTCATAGATACCTGCCTGCCTCTGCCTCCTGAGTGTTGGGATTGAAGCTATGCTTCAACACACCTGGCTCTTTCTTTTCTGTTTCTTTTCTCCTTCCCTCCCTCCGTCCCTTCATTCCATCTTTCCTTATTTCCTTCCTTCTTTTCCTTTCTTCCCTCCCTCCCTCCCTTCCTTCCTCCCTCCCTCCCTCCCTCCTTCCTTTCCTGAGACTCATGTCAGTATTTTGAGACTATAACAAGAAATTAAACTGTGTGCGAAGTTTCTTACAGGTAAATTTTGGCATTGTTCATCAATTGAACTACAACAATCCCCAAGTCATAGCTCAATACATGGGACTTCAGGATATTGAATATGCTTTATTCTGGAATGAGAGCTGTCAGGCATTAATCTTATCCCAATTGTCCTAGTCTTAAAGTGGTAGATTTTCTTCTTTTACAATATGTGGGGAAGATGAGAAAGAAAAATCCAATGAAAAAAGAAATCAAAAGGTCCAGTAGGCATCCTACAAAAGACCAATGCAAGGATTGGTTGTAGTAAAAGGGCCTCAGATAAACAACAATCAGATTTGCCGAAGGAAAAAGGAGCAAGAGTGCTAAAAGTTGGTCATCATTTTAACATACATTTTTAAAAGTCTCAAACCTATTCCAAGAACTGCCAGCAGAGGTCGCCATGCCAGGTGAGTCTGCTTAGCAGCCCTGGCTCTCAATGCTTATTGGACAACATTTCCTTTATCTGTGGCTGAAAGGGGGTGGGGTTAATAGCGCACCTCTTGGCAGTAATAAACTTCACTAAATATGCGTGAGTGAGAAGGTGTAGGTGTGCCTTCGCAGGTTGTCTGCAGAGCGCTCCTACCCAGCTGAGATCGTATGTCCAGAAAAAGAAATAAAATGTTGAAAATGCCTATTTTTACCCAATGTCCTTTAGAAACTCAAAACCCTGCCCCGCCTTTGCATCCGCGTTTGGCTGCATTTGTGAGAGAATCTTTCTCTGAGAGGTATGAATAGAGATGACGTGAAATTAATAGAATGTAGACAAGAGAAAGGTCTTCATTTATGAAAAATTTCACAGATGTTCAGTTTTTAATTTGTACATTTTTGGAGTGCTCAAACTTTTTAGAGTATTTCTAAAGCTATCGGATTCCTAAGAGTTGGGTTTTCAAAATGCTCTTGGTGCTAACACGTTTTCAAGAACCAAGAAAGAGGGAAATTACTTTTTAAAAAAAAGAAAGAAAGAAAAGAAAAGAAAAGAAAAGAAAAAAGAAATTAAGCCGCTATTCGGCGTTTGAGTCTTCAAAATTCCTACAGAGGGCGCTGTTGCCCGTTCAATAAAAGAGAGACTGCTCCCAGAGAAAGGTTTCCCATGAAATTGCTGGGAATTTTTTTTTTCTTTTACAAAATGCCACATTGCAAATTAACAAGGGTTTCTACAAACATTATATATTTCTTTGGGTAGTTATCACGTAAGTATGCATGTGTGTAAACATTTTAAGTTTGTTTTATTCTTAATAAAATCAGACTTATTGTGAATATTCCGTAAAGAACTTTGATAATTTTTAACAAATACTAAGTACATTCCTACTTTTAAAAATATCTAATGTTAGCATAAAATAAAACACAAATGAAGATTTGCGATTCTACCTAAATGAGGCTACAAATTAATCAAACTAGCACACCTTATTATCTATTTAAATAGTTTCATATGTAAAATTATACCTTTAGTTTGGTTTCTATTTTATTAAACCTTCGATTTTATTTAAAATTAATCAAAGATATGTCAGAAAGTGATTTAAAGCGTCAATATATTTAGAAGAAAAAAGCCGTTTTTCCAAATATTTTTTGGTTTGGGTGGGGGATGTCTGTAATGAAACGTTTTTGATGATTTGAAAGGGATCTGAGCATTATTGTTAGTAAGTTTGTCTTGAGAATCTTTATTTCTAAATCTATAATACCCAATTTTCAAAGTCTCAACCAAAGACTGATTTCAGTTCTAGAGGGGTGTGGGAGCCACACAATGACATCAAGAAGAACTATTTCCTCTCTCCAAACCAACTCTGGCGGTGAAAGGTGGTTGTGTATGCTGAAGCTGGAAGACTAGCCTGGTTTTGTGGTTTAAGATGCTATTTTTTTTTTTAAGGAGAAGAGGAAGGAAGGAAATAATAAAAGGGAGAAGCGAAAGAGAAAGAAGGAAAAAGGGGGAGAGGAAGGGAGAAGGGACGGAAGGGTGGGAAGAAGGAGGAAAGGAAGAAGGCGGGGGGGGGGGGAATCCATCAGGGAATAGGAAAAGGACGTGTTTCTCAAGTTCTATCTGAAGCACCCTGCGTTTCCTTCGTTAACCTTAACGGCAAATTAATAATGATGACAACAACAGTAACGACGATAATAGATTTGCAGAACAGTTCCGTGTGCGAGGTAGGAGTCCTCAATTTGTCTATCAGAAAATCGCTGTCTTCCTAGGCAGCTTGGAGCCCTCTGTTTGCGGAGCCTCGGACCCTGCCTGGAGCCCTAAAGTGCATAGGATACCTGGGTTTAAAGACAACCGAACGCCCTTTACAGATTCACTCTCATCAGGTTTAATAACTTCCACCCCAAATTACCGCAACCCTCCTCATTCCCTTCTGTCATCTATTTTCTGCCCTAGGGGCCAAGATCTTCTTCAATGCCTCCCTTCTGGCTCCAGGGAACCTTCCGCACCCAGAAAGAGAGAAGGAAAACAACAGAGGGCTAGGAAAGGTGGGGTTGAGGGAGAGAGCTAGTGAATATAGAATTTGTAGTGAAAACAAACAAACAAAAAATTCAGAGTCTTACAAGGCATTCCTTTGAGGCTAGCTTAATTTTGTTCTTGCTATTATTTACGCTTAAGAAATAAACTAAGCTGCACAAATCACATATCCAAAAGAACATCTACCCCCAAACCAACCTGACAAAATCAAATTAACACTTGAACATTTCCCACTATCTCCTTAAAGAATATAAAGCTTAAACCTTCTCGAAGATTCTGCTTCTTCAGTTTTTTAATCTATCAGGTTAAAATCACAAATTACAGACAACAGAAACAAACATAAAATGTCCTACACCTCTGTTGAAAGTCTCAGAATTAGCATTGTGGGCTTTGTTGTTTCCAACATGTGAGAAAAAAGAAAAAAGAAAACTTGATAAAATGCAAACCCCAGGCAAACAGAAAGAAACATAGGATCCAGTGAAAACACACAACCATTCCAGAGCTACAAGCCATATAGACTGCAGGGTCCACAAGATAGTCAAGTTACCAAATGTGTTAGGCAAAATGAACAAAAATATCAGAAATCATTGTGGCAAATAGTTTTTGTTGTTGTTATTCTTCTACAATGATACTGTAGGTTATAAAGTTTGCACAGCTATCATATGGGAAAAATAGCTCTTAAAATCAAAGAATCTAGGTTTTTTTTTTCTAATACTCTACTGAGAACACAGGAATAGGATATTTGTGTTTTAAAATCTCAATAATGGTCCCCTTAAAAAAAAAACTATGTAGAAAACGAGGGGACTGGTGTCCCTACTTTCTCATTATCAATTGTTATAAGACTTTAGTTGGTAGCTTCGGTGATTCACCATTTTCAAAATAGAGATTTTTTTCAAATGTATCTACTTATATTACTTGCTTAGAAAGCTATCTTCCCTTTAAATACCCTTTTAGTCTATGAATTCTGCGACCCAGAGGTGTTTATGTAACTAAATGTGGGTATCTGCGTGTAAATTAGTGTTTATGATTTTTATAATATGTATGGGTGTGTATGTGTGTGTGTGTGTATGTGTGTGTGCGCGCGCGTTGTATCTAAGTCCTGTGTGCAATAATGTTTTTCTGTCTGCTGAGGCTTACTTCTCCAGCCTATTGTTTGAGACAACAGATATAAGTTGCGATGGGAGAGGAGCGTCGGATTTGGTGTGTATCCCCCATTTCCAATTATAGATGGATCATTACAGACAGCGGCGTCCTGAGAAGCCAGACATCTGCTCCTCACATGAATGCACTCACCTCCTAGAGACCAGGCTGCCATCATGCTCTGGAAACTCGTGGAGAATGTCAAGTACGAAGACATCTATGAGGTGAGCGGACACCCCCAGATGCATCTTAGAGCTTCCTTACATAGAAAACTGGAGCTTCTGGACACCCCAGTTGACATATTTTTAAGCTATTTCCTAGCAGATTTCTGGCCGGGTTTCTGAGGTTTCTTTTAAGTTTTCTAAGGCTGCCTCTAGTAGACTTCGCTCTCCTGACGGAGGGGACTTTTAAGGTTGGAATCTGGCAACTTTAATTTAAGAGCTATTTTTTCTTTTCTTCTTTTTCTTTCTCTCCGGTTCTCTCCTCCCCCTTGTAGGCTCTGGTGGGGAACGTGGAGCCACAGAATTTAAGTAGACAGAGAAAAGCATTCTCCCCTCATTTTGAGTTCGGGAGAGAAGCGGGTTTTCAAGCTTCACTTTAACTCGGGCTTTGGATATTTTTTTAAATAAATTTTCTAAAATCGGTAACTAACGGATCCAGGTACAGAGTAAACACCTAGGGCAAGAGGGGAAAGAACGGGTGTACGAAAAGATAGAGTATAGTACGGGGAGAGGGCACCGTTTGCTATTTTTGTTTTCTTGTGTTTTGCTTCTTTGCGGGTCAGTGGGTCCAAGCAGAGATGGCAGCCGCCAGCGTAAGGGCATTTTTTAACGAAGTCTGCCCGCACTTCGCACTTCGTGCACCCGGCTACCAGTGCCCGGGAGAGCGCGTCCCTCCGGAGCTTCGACCTCCTCCTCCCCGGACTCCACCGTTCGCTTCTGGAGTCCGCGTCGAGCGAGGTTGTCGCGTCTCCCGGCGCCCTTGCAGCTCGTTGGCGAGACGAGGAGGCAGGGGCTGGGGATGGATGCAGGAGGAAATGCCACAGTCCCGGAGCTGGGGATATCTCCCCGGTTGAGCTCAAGAAAAAGAGGAAAGGGAAGTAAGACTCAAAGTGGACGTCGAGGGAGGGAAGAACGGTTCTGGAGCTTCGAGAAAAGCTTTCGAGATCCGAAAGAGAAAAGAAAGCGAAAGGGAGTTAGCGAAGCGGGGGAGACAAAAGCGGGAGACCACCAGGAAAAGTTGGAGAGCAGAAGGCAGAGGCCATGAAACCCGGTCTCCCGGTCACAGGCAGCACTGGGCTGGATTACCGGACAGAGGTGGGCAACTCAGGCTCTCGAACCGTCAGGAAAGAAACCGGGGCCCGGAGCCGGGAGCCCTGTGTGAACTAGGAGCAACAGCTCGACAAGGGTTGGCCTTGCCCAACTAAGGGGAGTCTGAAGCAGTCGCCAGTTTCTTCCCCGTCCTGTTGGCCGGGTCTGCCCGAGTGACCGAAACTCCTTAGGGAGCCGGGAAAAAGCGCCTCCAGTCAGTGGTCCAGTGTGTCCCAGTCCCACCATTTCGAAGACCTCGTTTGAAGGTCAATGAGAAAGTGAGAGAGAAAGAGAAAAACAGAGAGGGAAAAAGGGAGGAAAAGAAGAAAAAAAAAGTGAGAAGGGGGGGAGGGAGAGAGAGAGAGAGAGAGAGAGAGAGAGAGAGAGAGAGAGAGAGAGAGAGAGAGAGAGAGAGAGAGAGAGAGAGAGAGAGAGAGAGAGAGATTCTTTCTCGGGGTGACTCCAGGTTTCTCCCCTTTGTAGTTGTGTACTGACTGTACTGAGGGGCCGTGTCTTCCCGACCTGGCAGGGTTTGCTTTGCTCTGGCCTGCCTTTCTTTCCTAACAGGCGGGATTATGCTAGTCCAAGTCGCTAAACTATTCTAAAAAAACACATCACCCACGGCAAACGTGCTGCTGTCGGAGCTGGGGCTGCAGTGGAAGTAGCTCTGGGTATAGGCAGAGGAATTAAAGTAATCAGAGGGATGCTGGTTCCTTGCTTATGAAAAAATAAACGACTAAATGGAAAAGGAGGGGGAGAGGGGAAGGAGTGGGGTTGAGTAAACGTGGGAAGGAAGAAGAGAAAGGGGAGGGAGAGAAGAGAGGAGAGGGGGTGCGGGAGAGGAAAGGAGGGAGGGTGAGGGAAAGAAGAAAACGGGCTAGGAGAGGAAGGAGAGGAGAGAAGACTGAGGGGAGGGAGGAGAGAGTGCGTTACTCTAGGCTGCCTAAAATTTCAGCTGAAAAGCCGGAGAACAGGCACACAGCCTGGTAGAAGGAGCCTATTTCAGTCTGAGCTACGGTTGAAGTTTAACCGAAACGGCAGTCAGGCCAGTTGAACGGGTTCCTGAAACATCCCAAAAGATTTTCTGTTGCCCCTGGCTTTGCCTAGAAAGGATACATTTAGTGTGCTTGAAGAGACCGATTGCATATATTATAAATCTTGGTTTAAAAAAAAAATGTAGGCTGTAAGCACCGAAAAGGAAAAGGCAACAGCACTGTGTTCAACACCTCCCCATCTCTCCTAGGTCTTGGGGGGGGGAAGCTAAATCTACATTCAGAAAAAGTCTGTGTGTAGCTCCCAGTAAACAAACAGGCCCACCTATTTACTCTTCTTTTCCCTCCAGATGACCAGGCAAAGCCTTTCTAGTTTGCGTTCTCATCCGCACACCAAGCACTTAGGGCCACCTCCTCCCTGTTGGGAAAGTCTCCCTCTGTCTACCAGAACACCTACATTCTCTGGGAGCCCCCCAGCCCTGCTCCCCCACACTGCCGAATCCAAAGGGCAGAGGGTGCCTGACGAGAGCGAGCGAGCGAGCGAGCGTCCCAGCTCAGTTAATTGAAGTTCTGCCTCTTTCCTGCTAAACTTTTCCCCCAGTCTGCCTCCGCCAGCCCCCTCGTCTGATTACATCTAGTAATTCTCCACTGAATGAACGTCATTTACAATAGTGGAGGAGCTCTGAGCTCGCTGCTGCTTCACGCTCCATTTGTCCTCCATTCTCCCTTTAAAGTACTCGTGTAATATTAATAGTCATGAATATCAATTATTATGAGGCGGTGTAGGCAAGCGGAGGGAGGAAGGGGCGCCCGAGCAGTCTGAGCCCAGCTTCGGGTGGAAGAGGACTGTTTCTGGAGCCCCAAAGAACCCGCCGAAGAAAAGAGGCCAAAAAGACGGTGAGAGACAGATGAACAGCTCTGCCTGTCTGTGACAGGCACCTCCAATCTTCTTGGAGGGGGATTTTTTTTTTTTTTTTTTTGATGGCTTGTCCTGGAAACACCTCAAGCTCAGCTCCTGTGTCCAGCTTGCTTCTCGGCTGGACTTTTTGATTTTTGAAATTTCATTGTTTGATTTTGAGCAGTAACCAGGCTTTTTTTTCCAGATGTTAGTCCACACCTATTCATCCATGGTGAGTTCGGATTCCCGTTGTACCAGAAGTGCATGCCTTCTCCTCTCACTGTCTCTCCGTCTCTGCATCTGTGTGTTTGTCTCCCTCTGTCTCTCTGTCTTCCTTTGAGTGCCTTTGGCTTGGTAATTTAGCACCATAATTGGACGAGGCTGCAGCTGCTTCCCTCTGCATTGTGTGTTCCTTGTCTGAGAGTCAGCTGGGAGGGGGTGAGGCTGAGCCGAAAAACTTTTTATTTGTCAAGGCAGTTTGGAAATTTAGGTGGCTGCTTCTACAGAAAGGACCAGGGGGACTTTTTACCACAAAGGATGGGGAGAAACTTAAAGTGTCCTGCACTTCCTCTTCCTCGCTCTTGGCTTCCACTCTCCGGAGAGGAGGGGAAAAAAAAAGATGTGGGGTTATCTGTTCACCTCCCAACTTCAGTTCCTTATTTTAACACCCTGAGTATGATAGATAGGGCGGCGAGCAAGCTCAGATATAACTCCTGCAAACCACAACTCAATTTAACGTGGGCTTAGGGTGTGATTGCAGAGGAGATCCGTTTCAATCAAACTCTAAGTTATTTAATTCCTCTTGGGGAGGGAGGGGTGGCTGGAAGCTCTGATCAGGCAGATGCCTCCCCGCTCTGGGAATCTGCTGCTTGTGTGAGCCCCGGGGCCTGCCAGCTACCTGCCTGTGAAGGCAGAAGTGGTTTTTTTTTTTCTTTTTTTTTTTTTTTCAACCAGAGCAGTACCACAGCTATTAGAAAGGTTCGCTTGGTGGACTTTGGATTTCTTGAAGAGGTGGGAGCAGTAAACACTTAGGAGAGCAAACATCACCCTTGGGTCCTACATTCTTAACTCAAGGCTTTGAGCTATCTCTGTCCACACCGTTCCTTCTCCTCTCCCTTTTTGCCTGCTTTGCTCTTTCCAAAGATGGCTCGTAGGTCTGGTAGTGGGTGAGCTTCCGGATTTCTGTTGTAGTTAAGTCCCCTGAAGCTTCCCGGGTGGGACTGTTGACATTTTACCATGTGGCCCTCAGTCAGCTTGGGTCTAAGGTTTAGCCTCTTGCTTCCCTTCCCTTATCCGGGGAAAGTTGTACAGAAACCGAACTCTCTCTCTCTCTCTCTCTCTCTCTCTCTCTCTCTCTCTCTCTCTCTCTCTCTCTCNTCTCTCTCTCTCTCTCTCTCTCCCTCCTCCCTCCTTCTTCTCCTCCTTCTCCTCCTTCTCCTCCTTCTCTCTTCTCTACTCCCAGGACCGGCACGATGGCGTCCCAAGCCATAGCTCGAGACTCTCTCAGCTGGGCTCTGTGTCCCAAGGCCCCTACTCGAGCGCCCCGCCGCTGTCCCACACGCCATCATCGGACTTCCAGCCACCCTACTTCCCACCCCCCTACCAGCCACTACCTTACCACCAGAGTCAAGACCCCTACTCCCACGTCAACGACCCCTACTCCCTGAACCCTCTCCATCAACCCCAGCAGCATCCCTGGGGGCAGCGACAGAGACAAGAAGTGGGTTCAGAAGCCGGCTCTCTACTGCCCCAGCCCCGGGCAGCCTTGCCCCAGCTCTCGGGCCTTGACCCCCGAAGGGACTACCACTCTGTCCGGCGGCCAGACGTGCTGCTACATTCGGCACACCACGGCCTGGACGCCGGCATGGGCGACAGCCTCTCGTTGCACGGTCTTGGGCATCCCGGCATGGAGGATGTGCAGGTAATTCCAAATAAACAAAAATCAAACATAAAAGCTAATAAAAGAAGAATGCGGGACGGGGGAGGGCGGCCTGGTCTTCTGGAGGTGGGGGTGGGGGTTGTCATCTTTAGAACCGGACGGACCGGACAGGACAAAAGTGTGTGTTTGAGTGTGTGACTACGAGGTGGCAGTTTCTAGAGATCCATTTGTGAATGACAGGACGGCTGGAAATTAAATCTTGAAGGAGGAATACATTCGTGATAGTTTACAGTCATTGCCATCAAGGCTAATGTTTTCATCTTGACTCAGCTACTGGACGTGTGCATTCTCTGTTGCTTTGTGTGAAGAAGTTGGCACTAGGTTTACCCCAGAGTGAGCCTGTCCCGGTGGCTTCGTAGGCTAAAGTACTGGCTGTCTAGAGAACAGAGCTCTAAGCAAGAAGGCTCAAGGGCGCCTGAAGGCTCCAGGTGTTCTCCCCTTTTGCAAAGCCTGCTAGGAACGATGTTGCTTTGGAAGAGGGTATTTAGCTGTGTTTGTTTAAGACCCCTTTGCTTTGAATTTCCAAAAGCTTCAAAGCCCTTCTCTCCAGACGAATTCTAGAGCCGGCGATGGTCGCTGGGACAAGCTCAGAAAGTTGCAACTGGGTTCTGAGAGTCCTTTAGGACTGTTAGCAATTTTTGAAACTATCATCTGAAGGCCACTTGGTTAACTGTAAAGCAGTGTTTCCCACCTTCCCCTTCAGCCCTCTCCTGACACTTGTCACCCCTCCCCAATGCTACTGTCCCCTCTGAAGAGACGGCATGTGTTTATTTCTTAAAACAAAAGGTTCAGAACAAACCCCCAGCCACGGAGTATCCCATCTGCAGCCTACACAATGGAGGCCGACTTGGATGAGAACCCTTGGTTAAACTAAACAAAGAAACATCAAAGAAAAGATTCCTAAATACTGTCAGGGTGATTCTGAACAGTTTGTCTTCACACAAACTCTCCCCCAATTTAAAGGGTCTACAGAAAAGATAAATATTGTCGTAAGGCATTTAATTGATGTTTGGATCTTATTGGCATAGTTGAATTTGTTATGCATCACTGTAGACTTATTTCTGAGGCAAAGAAGAAAGCGAAATGGGAAAGAGAAGGTAGCCAAGCCCTTCCTCTTACTTTGCTGTGAATATGTATGTATGTATGTATAAATACATACATACATACATATACACATATGTATAGTCAAAATGTGGAGACAGAATCAAACAGCATCTCTGTGTGGTCTGTGCTGGCTCATTGTTTCAGAGAAACCTTGTTATTAAAAAGGAAGAAACCACCTGGTCTGTGGCTGGATTCACCGCAGTACCACAACTGATGGTTTTGTTGGTTTTACTGAGCTGTGCCTGTCTGGAAGTATTGCTCATTTTAGAATACCATGTAAGAAAAGAAATATTGAATTGGTTTTTTTTTTTAATGCTTTGGCATAATAGGCATGAGGGAGTTTTTAAATTAACCTTTTTGAATATGGTTCAAAGTGCTGGATAATGAAGGTAGATCAACCTCACACCCCTATTCCCCTGGGGATGCTAACATCACCTACTATACTATACATCCCCATTACTGTAACTGTGGATGAGAACATCATCTACTACCACTACCCTGCAGGCCAAGGGACTCAGGCAACTGGACCCTGAAATATCTCTCCAAAATGGGGGGGGGGGTTCTTTGGTTTTAGAATGCTTTCTTTAAGTCAGAACTTTAAAGGGTTTTGAGTGTCTAGCAAAATGCAAAGGCAAAGGGAGGGGACAAACAAGGTCAGGGAAGTGCTTTTGGGGGAATAACATAATCAAAGCAACTGGATAGATTTAAAGTGCTTAAGTGAGCCAAGCTCCCTCCTGAGTTGATGCAGTTTGCTCAGAGACTATGGGGGTAGAAAATGCGCCTGGCTCCCCTGTCCTTCCTCCAGCTGATAACCTGGCATTGTGGAGAGGCTTGTGGGACCTTCACAACCCTAAGTATGAAAAGGATGGGGGAATACAACCTATGTGAGTCTCAGTAGTGAACTAATTGTATGAGGTTGGTCCCTCAGTGGCCCTGGTCCAGTGTGGTCCCGGTGGCAGGCCTCCTGAGTCTAGGGTAAAGGAAAGGAATGAGAAGGTTTGTGCTTTAGATGCAGAAATGCAGAAGATCAGCTTCCCCTCCCCAGGAAAAGGGTTTACTGTCAAGCTCAGGGTCTAGAGTGCAGAGGCTAAAAGTTATGGAAGCTGCCAGGTCTTCAGACACCAAGCAACAGATCCAAGGAGGTAACTGGACCCTTCTGAACCCTCCCCTCCCCGGAGAAGTGAGAGCAGAGTAGTTTTGCCTGGCCCTCCAAGTCACTTGTTCTGTCTCAAGGGTCTGGAATATGTGCATTGAGGGCACTGGAAGCCAGGGACCAGACAGAGCCAGAGGGTGCTACATGGGCACTGTGCACAGGTCCAGCACTGGGGGCACTTCATGTGACCTAAGGGCACACTCCCAAGGCCGCCGCCCTGTGAGAGAAAGGAGGGGAGCTAATTAACCAAATGCTTCTAATATTTTTTTTAAATGAAACTATAAAACCCTGTCAATTTCTATTTCAATTTACTCACAGGGGCTATTAAACTAGCAGATCGCTGTCTGGGTTCCGGGTATTGCTACATTTCACCCATTGGGAAGGGGGGGGCAGTGTTAAAAACTCAGGGGGAAATGACTACAGAAAAAGAGAACGAAGGGACATCTAGTTGTGGATTTGTTTAGTTGCCGTGTGGGCATCCAGTTCTTCACAGCTTGGCTTTCTATCCTCCCATCACCTCTACCACCCATGAGTATCAACATATAAAGCTTTTAAGTGAACCCTACACACACACACACACACACACACACACACACACACACACACTCACTCACACACACACACTACAGTATGCTCAAACACACCCTTGTGTCTTAAAGCAATCCCTGGTATCACTTTTAACTAAAGAAGTCTAGTAATTATGAGTCTGAGTTGTTTTTCTGCGCTTCCGCATGCAGTCCTAATTAAATCTTTACGATCCTCCCTGTGACGATTAAGCGCCAGCATGCTGCGTGAATATCCTGTACAAAAACCCAGCAGGCGGCCGTAATTAGATAGCAAATCAGACAAGAGCCTTCTCATTAACTACCACAACTACCCCACGTCGCTGATGAGGCGGAGGTACATATTTGCGCACCAACATGAGCAAGAGGTGTGGGGGGCTTATGGGTCCAGGACCTTATGTGATGGGTTTTGCTCCCACAAACACAGGCAAATACTTCCATCCTGCCTGGATGGACCCGGATTGACCGTGCCTCTGAGTGGGACAAGGTCCCCTGGAAACTTATGAACAAGTTTCAGGAAATATTTTTTTAAGGCGACTCTTCTCTATTAAGGTGTTTATGGAGGTCTACAATGTAGGAAACAGTTCAAACGAAGAAACACCCCACCCTTAGCTTTCTAAGAGCAGCAAGATGTCTAGTAAAAATGAAAAGAAAGAAATGAGCATACCCTCCCCCCACCCGCTGGCTAGTCCATCTCTCTTCTCAGGCCACACTTGCTCAGTTGTGGCAGGCTTTCTTTTTTCTTGTGATGGACACACACCCTGTTGAAGGAAGCATCCTGAATGGGTAGGAAGTGCTGGGGAAGCACCTCATTCCCAAGATCTTCTTTTTACACTTCTTTACAGAGTGGGGGACAAATTGGTCCAGACATAAGTTCCAAAGGACCAAGTGAAGCAGTCGTGGGATTCGGAAAGACAGTGGGTATTGTCTTTGGAAGTGGGGAGGGTGGAATCTTTGCTTTTTGACACCCTGCAATGCACAGCTAGAAGGCCGGTTCCCAGGCATCCTGACAGCTAGGAACTCACTCCAACAACTATTCTCTCAGAAGTGCTGCCAATTCTGAGCTGAAACTTCCCCTCTCTGGGGTGAAACTGAAGATTAATATTGCTTGTGATTACCAAGGTGTTGACTAGAAGGATCCAGTTCTTTTGACTGCATATGTATCTGTGTGCCTGTATCTATAGTTACTGCCTCCCTAACAGGTGTGCACCTTGCTGGACGGTTTCCCCAGCATGGTGAAAGGGTGTGTATGGACTATGCAGTAACTATCATCCTGCACCAAGAAGCTCAGAGCTCACAGAAACACAGAAACTGTGTGTGTGGACTGCAGTGGGTGTGAGGTCCTGGAGGGTTTTGTATTGCTGTTTGCATTCCATTCCAAATTGCTCAGACTTTAATTAAAATCCCATAATGTAAACTGTTATGTATTTGTAAAAATGGCTCTGGGGTTAAATACACTGGGATAGAAGGAAAAACCGAAATTGCTCTTAACTTATATTGGTGAAAAATCTTTCAGGTGTTGCCAACTTTTCACAATTCATATGGGCAAGTAATCTAAAAGTTTATATGCCTGTGTGATATCTGTGTTTCAGATAATAACAAAACCAATACTGCATCCCAGCTGTCCCTCGTATGTTCTGCTTTCCTTTTTTTTTTTTTCTACTGGGAGAATTTGCCATTCCAGTGAATTTCATTTCTATGCCGATTTGGGGATAATAAGGATAATAATAAAACCTCCTTTGCGAATTAATATAAATGGAAATAATAGAAACTCCCGTTTAGAATGACATGATTTATGTATGCAATTCTTTAATATCCAGTCAATTTGAATGGTGATGTTTTTATCTTCACAGTCAGTTGAAGATGCCAATAACAGCGGCATGAACCTATTGGACCAGTCAGTCATTAAAAAAGGTATGGATTGTTCCTTCCAAAAGTAAGCAACGATTTCAATGTCTTTATGCTGAGCTTTCACTTTGGGGGTATTCATCATTTTATATCACAAAACAATGTCTGTTGTAATCAGTTTAATGACTATCAGACTAGGTAAAAGGGTATGCTGGGAAAAAAAGGAAATGGGACCAAGCAGAATGGAAACTCAGTTAGAAACCAGGATTGGAGAAATAGAGCTATATAGACAATTGCCATTTATTTTCATAATACATCAGGTAGCCATTCTAAATGCATCTTATATGTCTGAGCCATTATGATGTGTAGAAACAGCTGGAAAGCACTGGATTCAAAAATGTTCTATTGTTACTTGGTTGATAACTGGATTTAGCTATGTTAAAGCGCCTGTGTCGTGGGGGTAGCTTTCCCCTCTTGTTGTTTTTGGTTTGATTTTTTTTTTTTTTGGTGGTGGTGGTGGTGGTAATTTTGGTACCAGTTTTCTATGTCTCATGAGTTGTTTCTTTTTGTTATTATTATTTTTAATTGTGCCAAATGCTTTGCTAAATATGCTCCCCCTGAGAGGCTGAGACAGACTATGCCTGCATCTAGATCTCCCTGCATACGCACTCATGATTGACTGTGGCTGTGGCATCACCCCATACTGTTAGAGGGCATGTGATATTAACAAATGTTTGCAGTCTCTTGTACAGCTGTAAGCAAAATAATTAACTAATTAAACTAATTAAATGTAATTACAATAACTCATTTCAGGCGTATTGCAGCTGCTTAATTTTTTTTTCCTGCTCTTCTCTGACAGTCAACTGAGAGAATGTCTGACGATTAGAGTAGCTGCTTCAAGGCCCGAATGTCACTCGCATGCCCACAAATTTAAGAGTTCGAATGTTGGTACACAGTGCGGTCTTTAATTATCATACGGATTGGTATTGGAAAACACAGCTTTAAAGACTATAGTCCTTGCATATTGAGGTTAGAGGGAGATGGTCCTTATGCTTGGAGTCAACAGTCCCCAACTTCAGTCAGTTGTGATTCGCTTGAGCCACTTAACACACACACAAATAATTAAAGAAAACGATAATTTAGAAAGCAATCCATCCAGCCTCAAATTGGAGGAGTAGTAGTTGGCAGCATGTGGAGTAAGCATCCCAAAAAGGTTAAGAGGATGCCGACTTTTCCCCCCTCTAGAAAGTCACGGATGTGTAGCTGTGTGAGGGAGGCAGGGAAAACAGTAGCTGAGTGCTGCCTTTTGGGTTTGGAATGATTTTTAAAATAGGCTTTAAAATGTTGCCCAGAGTTTCTCCATCTCTTCTTTAGGTAATGCCACCTTCAGCTGGTACTCTCAGGGTGAGAGCTCGGGCTGGCAGCCCTGCTGACTGCTCACTTTCTCTGGTTCCTCAGGAGTCTTCTCTTTTGGTTAATTGCTGGCTGATTGGGGTGGGTGAGGGAGGAGCTTTCCTGTTCCCTTTTGTCATTGTTATTTTAATCCCCCCTCCCTCTCGGTGGAAAGCTAGAACAGCTCAGCTCAGGGTTCCGTATCCTAGCAACATCAATTTGCTGGCAGAAGGACATGCCCAGCAGATGACCAATCAGAAATGTTATTAATAGTCAGGCCAATAAAAATATTTGGAACTTAGCTTGCCCCAGCAAAATGGGATTCACAATTTTCTTAGATGTGGGAAGCACTGGTTGCAGTGTTTAAATATGTTTGCCAGAGAAACATGAATATTTATGCATGAGGTTGTTTCTAGAGATAAAGGAGACCGGTGACTAAAGTTGCATGCTCTGTTTTTCTGAGACTGCTGCATGTTTTACCCCCAAAGCTTTTTAAAAAGCATTCACGGCTTAAAACACTAAGGTAACACCCTACTCATGCTAATTGATTTGGGGTGAGTAGTATAAATACGAACGTTAGGTTGGTTCTATTATTTGATACTTGAAATGTTTGCTTTACTACAACACGAAGAAGAGATTCTAATATCACATTTTTATCTTTTTTAAAGCCATGGGCAAAAAATGAACAAATGTTTGATTTATTTTTCTAACTCACCAGGAACCACTTAAAATAAAGTTATGGGTTCATTAGCTTCTTCCCAGCCTCTCATCTCTGGTCTTTGCATAGTCTCATCCCCATGAGGGATGCTTCTGTGAGATTAATTCTGTGGAGAGGTGAGAAAGTTTCCTGAACTGAATATTCTAAATTTCAGCAACTAGCAGGGGACTTGGTTGCTTAATTTGTTTTCTAATGGGCATTTAGACAGTTTTTAGAAAATTATGCTTCATTAGTAAAAGGCCAGCAACTGGTCTACATTGACACATCTTGGCTCCTATGTTTACTGAGCCTAACAACCTAGGCATAAGAGATGTATTTCTCTATCTTTGTGTCTTTCTGTTTGGTTATGTCATGGCCACTCCTAAAATTTAATCCATCTAATTTTTCTTCCCTATTGACATCACCTCATACATTATAGACTCCCTCTCTTGTTATGTTTGCTGTGTGGGCTTAGCTGACATTTCTGAAGTAATTTAGTTAAGAGGAAATGAGTTGTTCCCAGTAGAGAGAGCAAACGAGTGGAGTGAAGGTAGCCAGCGTGATAAATGGCTCTTTCATTTGAAGATCTCCAGAGCTCGTTTACGGCTAATTTTCTGTATTGGCCCCCTTTGAGCTATTAATGCAATCGGCAGGGACCGTGGCCCCTCTCTTCTTAGCTGCCCCATTAGAGCTCCCATTAAGCTGCCGAGTTTCAACTCTGTGGCAGGAGTTGGGGAGGGGGGGAGTAATGAAAGGTGCTTTTTAAACTCTCCTAATCTAAACCGGCAGAGGGTGGTTAATACGATTTGAAGGGGGCTGGTCAATGAGCAATCAATAAAGTAATAATGAGAAGGATTCGGTACATTAACAGTCTAAAAATCCAACGAGACATTAAAAAATCATTCTGAACTCTCAGTTCCATTAAGATTAGGAATCTGGGTGGGGACAAGTGGGGAGGGGGTGCCCAGCTCACATAAATGATCATTGCCATCTTCTTATGGCTTAACTTAAAGGACTTACCTAGGCTTGAAAAAAGGGGACTTGGAATCAGCGACCAACATGCAATCGGTTTGACACATTAGACAGCAGAAAATATGTCAGAATTTCTTGGAAAGGTTATCGAGGCCTGAGTCCAAGGTTCAAATTCTGTGTCTGTGGGCCATTTTTGTTGGTCTTATGGATATCCTGTTGGGTTACTTTTAGTTCAACCTCCACTCTCTTCCATGTTTTCTCCATTAGTTCTGGCCCCTCCCCACACAAACACTTTGGTGTGGGTTTTCTTGGAGAGGAGGAAATATAAAATTGCCAAATCTGAATTCTAGCAGACTCCTTTGAGATTCTTCCTTATTGCCTAGAAGGAACACCGC
>NW_026068106.1:1032002-1063504 GCF_014885135.2 Alexandromys fortis
GAGGGGAGAGAGAGAGAGAGAGAGAGAGAGAGAGAGAGAGAGAGAGAGAGAGAACAGAGCACAAGAAGGATCAGAAGTCATAGAATTCCAGATCCAGAACGGGAAAGGTCAGACATTCCTTTCCATTGCCCCAAGTGTGGGAATGTGCAAGTGCACAGACTGAGAGGATAGATGACTATCTCAAGGTCGGACGACACTCTAAAAACACTATGAGATCCGTTCAGATATCAGGATCTCAGATTCTCCCATTAAGGAATGCTAACATTGGACATTGGGGAGTGTGTGTTTCTTCTCACCACAATTTTGGTGCCCACCTGTATACACCTGCTGACCTTGTTAAATAAAATGTACACAAGAAGGAGACTTAAGAGGATGCAAATTTGAGCAGTAGTTTCTCGATCATGAGAAGTGATTTTACTTTTAGGGTACTTGATCTCTTAGTTGCTTCCCAATGTAACTCTCAAAGTTGTCAAGTTTTTTTTTTTTTTTTCCTGAGGGTGACACACACCTTTAATGTGTGAGGCAGGTTCATTTCTTCCCCTCTTTCTAATACAGGTCTTGCCAAATACAGTTTCTCCAATTCGCAATTTCACCTTGAAGTTGCTTTTTTTTTTTTTTAAGAGAAATTAAGTACTAGCCCACTAATCTCTATATAGTCTAGTGCTGAACAAGGTTTTCTCTGATTTTCCTTCCTTTTTCTTAGAGTTTCTCTCATGGCGAAGAAATACTAATTCATTCATGATATTTTTTCTTTTCTGGAATGATTCATGGGGAAAGGAAAGGAGAGAGAGAGAGAGAGAGAGAGAGAGAGAGAGAGAGAGAGAGAGAGATCTAGACCTTACCATCAAACTAAGAGCTGAAGAGAGGGAAACTTCTTAATGTTTGCACAGAAAATTGTAAACATGCACAGGACCTAAAGCTTCATGCTGAGTCTTTCTATGCCCCATTTCCTTAGCATTTCCCGCTGTCACTCCAAACCTGTCTCGGGCATCTCTGGGCTCCCTGAGCAGGAATAGTGTGCTCATAATTACTAACAAATCAACTGGGCCCTGTTGCTTTCTGGGTTTATTGATAAGCTGGAGAAGAGCAGAAGGGGAAAGACGAAGGGAATAAAATACAGGGTTAATCAGCGGAGCTAAGCAGGTGTGAGGGCCAAGGGGAAATGAGATGAGCTGGAAGCTATGGGGTGGGGGGAGCCAGGAAGAGAAATATCTAGGGTGAGGTCTAGGAAATCCATGCTGAGCCAGGGGTTGGGGCGTGAGTTGGTGTTGAAAACTGAGGACAGAATGGAGGAACACGATTTTGATAGAAAATGGGAATATAACTGAAAACACTTCTGTTTACCTTGTGAGCTTCTATTTCTTCATGGGGGAGGTGATCTTCCTAAGGTGGATGTGTGCCGCATAAGCGGATGTGCACATTTATACACAGAGAGGTAGAGTCCAGGGGAGGGAGTCCCTGACTGTCTCTAAGGGAAACAGCTCCTATCAGCTGACTCAGGCAATCAGCAATAGGACGGTTAAAGAACTAGGTATAATGTCTTCCTGAAGGCCTAAGTTTTCAAGCAATTTGGTATCTGGGAAATAGGAAAACAGGGAAACTACTGTGTAAGAGATACTGGTCATTATGGATAATATCAGCTGTCGGTTTACCGGGCTTGTTTTGTCATGAAAATATTCTAAGCAATGTCAAAGATAAAAATGCTGCCAAGTATCAAAGGTGAGACCTTTGACACAATTTATTGCTATAGTTCTCTTGTTAAAACTTCAAAAGGCTATCTACTTTTAGGGGAAGCTTTTCCCAAACTGATGTCATGCCACTGAGCACCAGTATAAGATTGTATATGATGACTCGAATATGAATCTGAAATATAGGCATTAGGAATGCTATGAGAATATATTCAAATACAGGTGCATGCTGTGTACAAAAATCAAGTGGCAGAATGACTCCATCCCAATCACCCAATTACAAGGAGATTTATGAATTCCAAGGGTTACTCAGGTTGATGAAAACACTTTTAACATTTTGCTGATTTATTCTCAAATGGGTAGCAGTCCCCAGAGAAACTATGGGCAGGGTGTCCAGAAAATCAAAACTGCTTTGGACTGTGCCCCTCTACCCCATGACAGTGCGGAAGATGAACTGTTTTCTAACCTTATTCCTCCAACTAGACCAGGTCTAGGACATCCACAACGGGTCTTGAAATTCCAGTGTGTCAATCAAGAAGTGTCAAAGGGAGTGCTTTAGTGTCTAAATTCAGTCCCTTACAGAAGCTGCTTTTCACCAGGTTTTGGAATACACCAAGTTAAATTAATAAGCACCTAACTTTTGGAACTCTCTCAATAACCGTGGAGTCTGAATGCTGAAATCTGTGACGTAAAACGTCAGCTGAAAGAGAAACACAGCCTTCTCTTATCTGTCCTGCCGAAGAGAAGTTAGACATCTTTTCCCATAAAATCCTAGACCTCACGTGGTAGCATGCCTCTTTTCCGCCCCGGTTTATAGAGTGGGACGTGGACGTGATTAGACCAGCGGGGCAGGTTACCTTTCTTTCCATACTAGATACTAGATATATATTTCCATGAATTCTCTTTGTAAGAAAGGAGCATGGGAGAAGTAGGACAAATCAGGAGAAGTCCAAACGGCACGCCTGCCAGGACAGTGTTCCCCAGCCTTCCACCTGGCTCAGCCTCTTCCTGACATGCAGATGACACGGAAACACAATTTAGCCTAAATACAGGCGGAATGCACCAGGGTAGCAGTGGCAACCAGCTGTCAGCTCTTATTAGCTGCTGCATAAAACATACCTGGAGTGTGGTTTGTTATCAATTACTCGCTGAAACGAAACAACTGGGGCAAGGCAAGACCGCCACCGCTCACACGAATTACAGTGATTGGTTGATTGATCAGGGCACCTGTTGTAAATCATAACTGCTCAAACAATCACGAGCCGGTGCTTTAATTTGTAAACAAAACTCAGGTCTCAAGTCGCTGCTGAATTGCTCTCACTGGAGATGAGCATTTGGGTACGTTTCTAAATGGATCTCGCTGTGGTTTTTATGCCAGGGAAAAAATAGGTTACATTATGGGGGGGGAGGGGCAGCTCTTTGCCAGCCTCACCTCCCCACCCCCATCTTTAGTGATGGCCACAGGTTTGGGTCCAGTCAGAGAGGAGAAATTCCTCTAAAGATCATGGACATTAACATTTGATCCCAGAGAACGGCGAAATTAATCTTCACTCTCAAGTACTAATGAGACAGTGTTATCCTGGGAGGGCTGATGAGGAAACTGAGATCAGGAGTCTGCGCAATGTTCAAGGTCACACTAGAAGCAGGCGACATAATAGGCTTTGCCTAGATTCACAGCGGTGATCCAAAGTCGAGGTTGAGTGTTTCCCTGATGTGTGGTGAACAGGGCTATGGCAAGCGACACTCATGTGAACTGTCATCTGGGGTAAGTTTCCACAGGAATGGTGACATTTGGGTCGGTTCCCAGCCCTGGGAAGGCAGTGCAGCTGGGAACAACTGGAGTAGCTGACTCCCCCTAAGCTTTCCACTTGGTGGCTGCCACGTGGCCTTCCCAGATGCCTCGTCCTGTCAGTCAGGAGGGTTGAAGCTCAGTCACCTTTATGGCAACATTTCCCCCTCTCTCCATCTCTCCCTAGTTCCTGTCCCTCCCAAATCTGTCACTTCTCTAATGATGAATAAAGATGGCTTCTTGGGAGGAATGTCAGTCAACACCGGCGAGGTATTTTGCTCGGTTCCAGGCCGTTTATCTCTGCTCAGCTCAACTTCAAAATACAAAGTAACTGTGGGAGAAGTTCAGAGACGGCTCTCGCCCCCTGAATGCCTCAACGCGTCTCTCCTTGGCGGCGTCCTCAGAAGGTAAAACGAAATAAAATAAACAACAACAACCAACACACACACACACACACACACACACACACACACACACACACACGCACGCACGCACGGAGAAGGGTTCTGTGAAGACCTAGGGAGAAAGTCCGATGCAGTTGCCTAGCAACCCGGAATCTAAGCCTAGCTCCGTGTGACGCCACTGGAAAGCTGTAGAAGCTACTAGCCCGGTGTACAGCCATCAACAGCTAAGTTCTCAAACGCAAGCCCCACTCATCTCGGACCTATTTGCGCATGCGCAGTCCTCCTAGCTAATTCGGCCGTAGAAACCTTTCACTTTCTTGCCAGAGCAAGATTCTCTCAACTAAGTGAGTTCATATCTGGGGCATTAACCCGAGTTCAAACCAGAACCTATCTTCCCCATCTCACCTGAAACCGAAAAGGCGGCTTCCCTCATGCTTTCCATATACTCCCCATTTCACTAGTTTAAAAATACAGATGGAGAGTAGCTACAATGGTCTCTTGATCAATGCACTAGTATATTGTGCTTCGCATTTTGTAAAAAACCCTTTTCTGCTCAGTAACCTTCCTGCAATAGCGTCACATCTCACAACGTTAATACTCTTGTATACTGAAAAGTAGTCATTTTCTGGGGGCCATGCAATTGCTCTCCAACACTGCCACCCATGGATAGGCTCCTGGTAAACGTGGAGAAAGGAATGGTTATTGTGCCAACATCTGGACCCTCGGCACTCGGCACTGCCCTGGTTAAGTGACTTTATATGAGACAGAACTTTCTGAAGTCAACCCACTTGAGATGTTCACTATCCCGTTCTTTCCTAAAACTGACTGGCGAGAAGCAGAGCAATATGCTTCATGCATGGTAACCACTTTCCTTTTATTTTTATTCAGCCCTTAGAGGACATGGGAGCCTAGAGGGAAGCTAATGCTGTTGTTGTGACCCAGAACACGTCTTACTGTAAATTTACTTGCTCTGTCCTTGTTGATTTTCAAGTTGGTCTTTTCAGTTCAGAGTCAGGATGATGATAGTTGTTTATCAACATCATCATCATCATCATCATCATCATCATCATCATTGATTTTTGAGACAAGGTTTCTCTGTGTATCCCAGGCAGTCCTAGAACCAAGAACTCACTCTGTAGACCAGGTTAGCCTGGAACTCAGACATATGCCTTTCTTCGCCTCCCAAGTGCTGGGTATGCACCACCATACCCCAGCTTCCAGAGTGGGGGATGTTTTAATTCAATTCCTAAACATGAGTGTATAAAATTTATGAATTGTGATAGTGAAGACAAAGTGTTTATCATACTAGCAAGCTCAAAAGTGTTGGTATTGTTGCTATCATAACAAACATTACATGAGCCGGGCGGTGGTGTCACACGCCTTTAATCCCAGCACTCCGGAGGCAGAGGCAGGCGGATCTCTGGGAGTTCGAGGCCAGCCTGGTCTACAAGAGCTAGTTCCAGGACAGGCTCCAAAGCCACAGAGAAACCCTGTCTAGAAAAATCAAAAAAAAAATTACATGATTACAAACAACAATCCTCTCTCCCCTTCTAAAATGCCATTAAGCAGTTGGTTTTGGTTTCTCCTTTAGAAGCCTACCTGTTTCTGTAAACTAGCCTTTTTTTCTTTCTTTTCTTTTCTTTTCTTTTTCTTTTCTTTTCTTTTTCTTTTTTTTTAAGGTGTGCTTGGATTCTGCTCTCCTCACGGGCTCCATGGCCAGTGAACCTCTGCATGCACATGACCAATATTTATGTTTTCTGCACCTACTACTCTACATTCTAATTATTCCCATCTGGTATCCCCCTCCCCACACACAGAAGATTTTTTTTTTAAGAAAGACTTACTTTCTATGCTCTGTATTGCAGAAATTAAGCAAGCCTCAGCAAACTCTCAGCGAATAACTGAAGGGAAGGGGTGCAGCAGTGCTAACCTCAAGTTAAAACCCCTTCAAGCTCCACTGGGCTCTAGATTGCTAAGTCTAAACTTTGTTTCAGGAACACTCTGAGGTTAATCAGAATGTTAATTCTTGCAATTGCAGAGCCAAATCGAAAAATGGGGGGAGATCCTTGAGAGAAAGGCTAGAAAAAATCGGTTTGAATTTACCCGCGGGCAGGCGCAAAGCAGCAAATGTCACCTTACTCACCTCCCTGGTGGAAGGTAAGCAAGCCATTTCGCCAAGTAGCTGAGCTTAACTGTCGGCTGGAGGCTGACATTTTACATGTTTCATGATTAACTGGAAATCATTGTGATTGCTGTGCCCTCATGAGTTGGATGTCAAGGGATTGCAGGAGAGACGATCAGAGGTCTTTTTACTTAGAGGAGGCTAGCAGAGGAAGGGAAACGGAAAAACAAGGGTTATAAAAGTTTCTGTGCTCCAAAAAGGGACCAGGCCCAATCTCCAAGTCAGAGAAGGGGTCATTTCCCTGGCCATAGTGGCTGAAGCATCCTCTGCTTGAGCTCCTGTTATAACATCTCTATGAGCTGCAAAAGTGTTTGCTGATAAAAAGCTGGTGAGGCTGGTGAGGGGAAAGGCATTTGCTTTCAACCCTGACCACCTAGTATCCACCCCCAGGTCCCACAAGATGGGAGGAAAGGTCTTCCCTGGTTTCTCTCCCACCTCTACACTCTCACCCCCAATAAATGTAATAAAAATTAAAAGACATAAGAAAACATGCAGAGTTCATGAATCTTAATGGTTATTGTAAAACTCATGACCATTCCAGGGTTCTATCACCCAATTTGTAGGACTTAAAGAGATATCCATATCTTAGCAAGTCCAGCCATGCTTAGGAGAAAACTAAGGGGCAGGGAAGGCACTATGAGACAGTATTGAGAGGCAAGTTGAATCTTCAAGGCAACTTCATTGGTTGTGAGTTAAATGGCCACAATTTTACTAAGAAACTTCTCATTTGCTTGTCAGTTTGGGTGTTCAGTTGAAATCTATGGCCAGGAATAATTAAGATCATCTATGCTGCCTAGAAGACTGCTGTTGAATGTGTAGAGGGGGCAACAAGAAACGCAGCCAAGGGGACCACATGGAAGGCGGTTGATAATTTTTCTCTGGAGTCTTCCTGTGTCCTGTTTCTGTTTGTTTGTTTCTCTTCCATATTTTAGTAGATATGATATTAGGGCTCTTGTAGGGAATTGGTTCTTGCAGGACTTCACCTTATGTTCTCAAAAATAATGGCCATGAAGAGCTCAAAGAGTTGCAGGCACTGCATAGCACTATCTTTAAGGCAAAGGGTTTTTGGCTCACACTCACCCACCAGAGGCCTTAAGTCACCACATTTTTCAATCCCACTTGCTAGTGGTTGACTCTTCTCTGTCTGTGAATATCCCATTTTGCTTTTAGGGAATCATTAATATCACAATCCCCATTTTCGAAACAGTCAAGGTAACACGAGATAGATACTTTGGGATGGAAAGGGAAGAACCTGGAAATCACACCAAAATGATAATATTTGGTGCACAGTTTTGGTACTATGAAACCTTGTAAGGATTGTGCTTGAAGTCTTTCGTTCTTATGATATCACTAAAAGCAAGTCACAGTCCCTCAAAATAATGTATCTGTGAGATAGTTCAACATCCCACCCCCTTATTCTGTGTTTGTGATCTTTCCTTAGTCCCCAAGGCTGTCCCCTAAGAGGTAGTAGTGCTTTATTCCAAAGGGTCTTCCTCCTAAGCTTCAGAACAGCTGGTGTGCCCCATGCCTGCAGTTATGAGTTTGTGCAGTAACAGGTTTTGAAAGAAGAGTAGGATTACAGCAAGCTCTGAAAGAGGAAAACATGGACACAGGCAGAGAAGTGCAGGGTGAATTGGACAGTTTTGCTGCTGAATAGAAATACTCTTCAAGCACATGTTACACGCAGTTATTAATATTCAGCAAGGTTTACATGCATGGATTTGTTTATGCATGCTAGTTATAAGTATGAGACAATTTGCCTAATAGGATTGTAGGAAGATGGTGCCACTTCCACGTTTCCTTTTCAAGCAGGTGTAACTGTTGCTTTAAGTAGAACATTTAAGTAGATCAGAGAAGACCGGCCGGCATACCTTGCCAAAAGTCTAGATTCAGCTGTAAGGTGGCTCTTGAGCCCCTGCTTCCAAGTGAGTGAGTTGCAGAAGCACCCCTGCGTCTCTTGCGGGGGAGGGGTGGAGTGCAGTGTCTGTCTAGAGCCTGGTTTAGGCAGAGGATGACTGAGTAAGGCTTGTCCTGTTCTCTTTAGTTGTACTTTATCGGTCTTGGGTTTGAGTTTGTTCCATATCTGTCCTAAGGTGTTCATGACCTGGGTGTTGACGCTCTGCTGCTCTCCTCATAGGGGAAGCCGTTCACTTAGCTCGGGACTTTGGGTATATTTGCGAAACAGAGTTCCCTGCTAAAGCCGTGTCCGAGTATTTGAACAGACAGCACACGGACCCCAGTGACCTGCACTCCAGAAAGAATATGCTTCTGGCCACCAAGTGAGTTCCCAGGTCCCCGGGCCATGATCCTGGGCTCCCTCCCTGACCCAACTCTTCTAAGGAAACTGTGGAGCGGGAGTCCTGCAGCCTCTCTGGTTTGGGTTCAAAGTGCCTTGTCAGGAAGGGTGCCTGTACCTGTGCTTGCGTGCGTGCGTGCGTGCGTGCGTGCGTGTGTGTGTGTGTGTGCGTGTGTGTGTGTGTGTGTGTGTGTAGTGATGAGGTAGACTTGAGGGTTAAGGCTTGTCGCAGTCCCGGTATACAAAGAGAAAGCAGGCTTTTAACTGTTTTTCCTCCAGACACCTTGAGTGTCAGGCAGATTTTCCCCAATCTCTTCGCAGACCCCTAGGTGAATATTTCTGTCTGGGCTTTGCAGTGGTCCCCCTTGCCATCGGAAGGACAGCCATGTGTGTTCGCTCAGGGTGTCTATATGTCACCCACGTGTGCCCATCTCTACCCACAGCTCTAATTACCCCATCTCCAACGTTGCTGTTTGTCATCTTCCACGGACTTGTAAAATTTACGACAGCTCCAGAGGGGAAAACTGTAAATCTCTGGCTAAATTTAGGTCTAGAGCTCATTTGAACATTTACAGTGGGTTTTCTATTTATTTGATTTACTCCTGTCTTTGGCTTCGGTGTCATATTGTTGGTGTTTTATGACCAGCTCAGGCCTGCAGTGGGCGGCACTGCGTGCACTAGCACGTTTCTCTCGCGGGCGCGGTCTAAACAGCAGCGCTCAGCTCATTTATTTAGCGTTCCAGGACGCGGTTTGTTCCGTTGACAGCGTAATTTAAAGAAATATATGGAAGGCTGAAAAATCATTTGCTCAAATTTGTCCAGATGTTTTTGAGACGTGATTGGAATTTGATTGTCCCTTTCTGCAGGGTCAAAAAATATTAATGTCCCAGAAGTTTAATTGCTTACAGAGCCTGGTTTGTGCTGTGTAGATTTTTAAATCCTCGACTCTTAAAACATTTGTTCTCCGCACTACAAAATTTCTTTTTTTTTCGGCACTTTGGAAATGAGTACAAACTTAAGGAACGACTTTAATCATCTTTCCCAATGATCAAAACCTGGCACATGCCCTCGTTTTAGAAGGATTTCTGCTAATGTGCTATCTAGTCACGTCATAGTATTTTGTTCGTGAGTATATGCTCTTACTCTCTTGCTCAGGGACCTGAGAGTAAGGACCAGTTGTATTTTATAAATGAAACAGAGAACTTTAGGGAAAAAACAAACAAACAACAACAAAGCCTAACAGGTCTAAAGCAGGTAACAAGATCCAAAGAACCTTCTAGTTTTCTAAAGGGGTGGTTTGACACCTCCTACCCACCCACCAGGAAGCCTTAGGATTTTTAAGGCCACTACTTTGTAGCCTAGGGTATCAGAACCACCTTGGGAGCTTTTCCACTTTATTTGTGTCTGGACCCAGATGGAAGGGAGGTGATTCAGAGCCTGGAGCGTGCGTGAAACTCACTGAGGCCAGCCCTATTGGGTGAGCAAAGCCACTTGCTGTGGGGGATATGTGGATGTGTTCTGAATGAAGACCTTAGAGGGTAGGCAGAGTCTCTATCAGTGCTCTCTATCCCCCAAGCCTGCCTTAAGAATGTCTGTCAATCTTTCCGTGGTTGTCAGTGGATGGAAAAGGGATTCCCTATTAGGTTTATTGCAGGCCCTGGGCAACATAGCAGCACCCTGGGGAAGGGTGCCCCAAAGGTCTTTCAAACACAGAAATCTGCCATGTTTACTTGATAGTTAGGCCTCCATGTCCTATCAACCATTTCTGGCTGTCTAAGTCCACTATGCTATACAGGTCTGCTTCTCTTGACACCCCACAGAACCACAGGCTGGGCGAAGGCAGGTGGTCAAGAGAAGTATGCCAATCTGAGAACGGCTTTGGCCTCTGGGATACCAGGCTTCAGCTTGCCAGCAGAGCCAAGCTATTTAACCTTCAGGGCTAAAAACGCCTCCCGTCCATTTCCTATATTAAAACTCTCTCAAATAAGCCCAATCCATAGTTGGGCACACAGGGTTCCTAAGGCAAGGAGATTTCTCTAAATTGTAGGTGCCTTGAGGAAATAAAAACCTAAAAACCTTCAACAAATAAAAATCTATCCTCCCTTGTGTTTTAACCATCTACCTTTAAATTTTATTTAAACTATGCAGAAATCTTTTTATATTAACAACAGTCCTGTTACACAAAGATTTTTAGTAGCTTACATTTGCAAAAAAAAAAAAAAAGGTGGGACACTTTTTTTTTTTTTTTAAAGAAGGGAAGAGATATCTCTCTTCCAAAATGCTGCAGGTAAAGGGGTTTTGCTTCGAATGGAATCAGCATTCTCTTGTAGAATAAACAGGTTTTTGCCCTGGGCCATGCAAGGTTCCAGCAATCTGCTTCGGTGCCAGGGACAGGCTTGTGGCTGAGGGGTTTTAAATCTTTCAGGTTGTGTGTGTGTGTGTGTGTGTGTGTGTGTGGCGCGAGCGCCCTAAAGGTTGGAAAGGCAAGGAGGGGAAATAAATAAAGGAAATGTCACGTATCAGCCAAAAATTATTGACTATTCGAAATCAAAAGCCAAAATGCCTAGCGAATTTCCTAAAGCAGAATACAGGTGGTCCAGGAAGGGAGAGGGAAGGCGTGAGGGTGGTGGAAGGGGTGCATTCCTCTCACCGGGTCCCTTGCAGAGCCAGCTGCTGGGTCGAGGGAGCGCTCTAGGGAAAGAAACAGCTGAATCTCCTAAGTCAGCCTTGCTCTCCACAGACCCAAGGCCTCTGGGCTTGTGTGAGAGTACGCCTGGGTTCCAGGACTCTGAGGATTTTTTTTTTTTTTTTTCTCTTCCTCCATCACTGCCCGCAGGCAACTTTGTAAAGAGTTCACGGATCTGCTGGCGCAGGACCGGACACCGATCGGTAACAGCCGGCCCAGCCCCATCCTGGAACCGGGCATCCAAAGCTGCCTCACGCACTTCAGTCTCATCACGCACGGCTTCGGCGCCCCGGCCATTTGCGCTGCGCTCACGGCCCTGCAGAACTATCTCACCGAAGCGCTCAAAGGCATGGACAAGATGTTCTTGAACAACACCACTAACAGGCACACGTCTGGGGAAGGCCCAGGTAGTAAAACTGGCGACAAGGAGGAAAAACACAGGAAATGAAAAAAAAAAATTAAAGAGAAGGAAAATGTTTTAAATACAAAAGGAAAACAGAAAAAAATAATTTTAGCTTTAACATATTGGATTGGCTTTGGAAGAATTATATTAGGTAGAATACACATACAATCAAAATTTAAAAAAAAAGAAAGTTAAGTAACTTTAAAAAAATAAACTGAGGCATCAACGGAGCGACAAACTGGCTCTCGGTGTCTATTTCAAGATACACATGGAGACAACCGTCCGGATTTTCCACTTCGGTTCTTTCGAGTTTAGTAATACAGATAATAAAAGAAAACTATGAACCCCCCTTTTGGAAAATAAACATGAGACTAAACGTGAGAACACGCTAACTTATTGGAAGAAAATTGGAGAAACGTTGGTGTCAATGCTTTGAGAGTTGGTTGACTGAGACGCACGAACTTTTAAATTTTTATTTTTTTTTTTAAAGGAAACTCTCGCAGTCCGCGCGCTCCTCCTCACCCTTCTTAAGGCTGCTTTCCTCCCTCTCCCCTCCTTCGGTTCCGGGAATCTGCTGGGGGATCCCCGCTGTGATTAGTTCTTTGGCAGTTGTGTTAGTCCCTTTGGTGTCCAGACCTCGCCTCCTTTCTAACTCCCCGGTGCCCAACTCCCCACCCCCTGTGTGTGTTTAATTAGGGAGGCGTGGAGGGGGTGGGGGTGGCGCGGGGTTGGGGGAGGGGAGGAGGCCATAGCTTTTGATCCGGTCTTGAGAGTCGAGACTCCCGCGGCAGAGGAAACCAGACCGATAAGTTGATTCATCATGGTTCCTTTCAGAAAACGTTACTAGTTCCCAGACTTGCCAGCACCTGTTCACAGAGAATATCACATTCGTTATACTTGTGACATCTAGAAGTAGAGTTTAAAAAGGAAAGAAAGAAAACAAAACACGAATACTTTGATTAGTATGTAATTCCTTCGGAGGGGTATGTACCATTTCATTTTCTTCTGTTTCCCAAAGCTTTACCCGCATGGTTTATGAGCTTCTTCAAAGAAGACTTGGGCTTCCTACACAATCTATAAGGTACTGAGAAAAAAAAAAAAGATCCTTTTAAAGTCAAAGCCTGTGTGTCAGAATTGGGCAGGTTCACTTCTTTAAAGAAGCTCAAAGGAACTCATCTAGGAAGTGGCCAGCGTGGAAGGTGGGGGGCAGCGTTGAGTCTTCTGGCTTACACTCTTCAACACAGGAATTCCCTCAGGGGTGGGTCACTGCAGAATGCCTTGTAAGGGAGTAAGCCTTCTTGGGAACCTGTATTCTAACAGTATTGTCTTCACTGAAAAACGAATTGCCTTTTCTTGGGCTCTTTGGGGATCGTTGTTCTAATGGAGAAAGAAGCAGCTATACGGGTTTATTTGGGGAAGACAGTCTACAAATGACCGTGAACCTTCTGAATAAAAGTGTCCCCTTTCAGACATGCATTTATTTGGGCACAAAGTGCGTAACACCCACCACCACCCCAACCACCACCACCACAAACACCATCACCATGCAAAGTGAAAGAAAGAGCTTGTATTTCAGTCTCAAATTCCTGTCTGGACATACTGGGAATATTCCCAGTCAATGAGGATCGATCCAAGCATTTAATGTATCTCACTTCTCTCACCCCAACTTTTCACCCATACTGCATCTTAGCATTACCAGGAAATAAGCCTGCACCTTTAGCAAGAGCCGTGAAATCCTCTGAGCATTTGGCTGGTGAGATAGGTGCACACTCATTTAATGTGGGGGTACATTTGTTTCTTTTTCAACAGCCTAGGCGGGATCTTTGCAAAATCCATTGGGATAAAAGTTCAGTTGCTTTCTGTGATTTACAGATAGCTCTCCCCACTTCAAATGACCTGGACAGCCAGTTTCACCATCCCTCTCCAATCCACCTTAAGGCAAGGGAAGGAGGCTAACATTTTGGGGACCCTCTGAGAGCTTGGTTCAGAGGGTTTTGTTTGAGGGAAAGGAAAGTCACGCAGTGGGTTTTAGGTCACTGGAGGTTGTAAGAATCAATGAGGTCAGACAACATCTCATCTCCTATTTCTAGCTGCTTCACTGTCCTGTGAGTTCTCAGGACACAGTCCTAGACAAGCCGAAAGTAGTATAGAGTGCAGGAAAAAGACATTGTGTAAACTATAGACTCGAGACTTTCCCCAGTTTAAAAGTCCGGCCCCTTTTGTCCGAGGGCCTGATGCTTGCCTTAGTTGAATTCTGATTGCACAAGGCCAGCAGAAAACACACTGAAAAACATCGTCTCCTTTCCTTGCAGGGCAACGCGCCCCACGCGTGTGACACGGAGAGACGCGATGGATGCGCCTTGCTCTTACTACTGTGCAGGTCCCGGGAACTTGTGGGCCACTGGAGCCCAGTGGTGTTGAGGACGTAGAATCAGCAGCTGCTGGGGTCGCCAGTCACATGGGCCCTTCCAGCTCTCAGTCTCACCCTAAGGGCTAAGGCAACCGAGAAAGGCCAATCCCTGAGTAGGTAAAGGGTCAGTGCCCCACTGGCTGCTGCGGGGGAGGGGAGGAGGTCCCAAGTCCTTTTGCCGCTAACAGTCACTCCGGGTCTCACTCTAGAGACATTGTGGCCTGGAAAATTTCACAGAATTTGAAACTTCCACCTGTTCTTTCTGCCAGGAAGGAAACTGGTCTGTACCCTCCCTCTCCTGCAGTGTGGGCACCAAATAGGAACTGTCATATTTGGGTAGGTAGGCTCTCCTAGATGGCCAGCTCTCTGTGTGAGCATCTGGGAAGGTTCAGGTAGATAGACTCGGCTTCCCAACCTCCCCCACCCACTCCCTGGCGGCCTTCCGCCTTCCGAGTGAGTTTTTGGCCTTCTTTCCTCTTTTTTTTCATGTCGGACCTCCAACTCCTTGCTTTCCTTAGCCAGGCCAGCTACGTTTATCTGATAATTGAGTTATTAAAAGATTTGGTTTCCTTGGGCTTATAAATCAATAAACAGTAGGATTAGCACAAGAGTTTGCCTTTTAAGTCAAGGAAAACGTTTAAGGCCAGACCCTTTGAGTTTTGTTTTCAAACCAAACAGGTGACTTGCAGTCCCTTCCTTTCTCTCTGCACTCTGTAGACGTTTTATGCCCCTACTAAAGTCCTGGGGTGACAAACCAAAATAACTAAAGACCGAAGAGTAAGCCTGCAGCAGCCTAGTTCCCCGGAGCTGCTTCCAGGCCCTGCTTAGCCAATCCCTCCTACTCTACTTTCATCCTGGATTTCATGGAGTTTGCTTCCAGGTGAGGGGGTCCCTCTCCAGGGACATTTAACTCCCATCCCAACAAGGAAGCAACTTTCTACCCTCAGCTTTCATCAACTTATCTTGCATTTTCTTCCTTCTCCCCTACCTCCTCTGCCTTGCCTTGCTCCACCCCCGTATAAAGAGCCCACCCCACCCTCAGGGGCTTTCAAAAATCCGACTTTTGTTTTCATTGGCCAAGGAAACCACTTTCTCTTGAGCAACTATTTCACATCCTATGAAAACGCCGGTAGAATGGAAACTCCCAACCCCCTAACTTCTCTGCATAGTTCTCCCCTTGCACTTGAATCATCACACCTGATATCCTGTACTTGCAGTGCATTATGTGGAAAGAAAATGACCTTAAACCATCCAGCACTGCCTCAAGAGTTCTGACAAGGTTTCCCTCCTTTGCTGATGTATATTAAATTACTGGTGAAAGAAAAGAGAAGCATTGAAATTCGTTCATTTTCTTTAAGAAAAAAAAAAAGGAATGAACACCATTTCTTCTTTAAATGGCAAACGACTCCCCTTTTGAGTTCGTCTCTAACTCACTATCATTGTTTTTAACCACCCAGTCAAGGAATACCAAGGGCCTCTTCTTGAGAGCTCTCTGGAGGGTATCCGTGTTAAGTTTGTATATATTTATTTATGCTTAATTTAATGGGAATGTGTAAATATGATGGGCAAGTAGTTTGGGATTATTTATCTGTGAATCTATACCTCTGTGAATGGGTGGTTTTTTAAAAAAAGAAAAACCGCTTGACCCTAGGTAGAATCCTATCTGAATTTTTCTGTTCTTTATAGAAAGCTGTTATGGTATTGGGTAGAAATTGGTTTATTGTCCAGTGTTAACCTGATTTACATAAATAAAAAGATTGTTGTGTTTTTGTTGTGTTCTCATCTTCAGTTTCTTAAACATGGACAGTGTTTTATTCTGCAGACAGCAAAGAGATATAGCAAAATGATTTCTTCCTTTTGCCACCCCAACGGAAGTACATAGTGTTTTTGTTACAACAGAAATACAATAAATTATGCTTATCAGAAAAATGAACGCTTTTGTTTCCAGTAGGAGGTGCTTTTTTAACTTTTACATTTTCAAATGAATACTAGTTCCAATCATATTAGTAATAAAAGTTCATGTTACCTGTATCTTATTGTTTATTTTACCCTTAAAAGAAAAGGAGTGATCTATTTACTCTCTGGGTGACAAAAAGATTCTGAGTTCAGGTCAAATATGCAACAGTGGGAAGTTGGATGTGTTCCCAGGTGGTATTGGTACACACTGCAAAACTGGGTGCTGGTTCCTACATTTGGATACCTGGACTCTGAAGGGACTAAGTGGTCAATTTCAGGATGTATTCCATCCTCACTCCATCAGTATAAGGACTTTTGCAAATAAATGATGCCCAAGTTTCCTTGGTTCCAAAGACTTGTACATGACTTAGTAGGCTATTTCTTTTCTTGGGTTCTGAGGCTGCCTCAAAGCAGCCAGCTGGTCTCATATGCATTAATAGACTTTGGCTTAGCTTCATAAGCTTCAGCGACTACATTTCTCAATCTGTATTTTGTCTCAAGGTAGGAGTATCTTCCTGGAGGCCAGGAAAGCAAAGTCATCCAAGATATTCTACAGTTTGTATAAGTCACTGCCTCTTTAAGGGCTTCACAGACTTTATTTTTCCTTTCCAACACCATTATTGTCTAGCCTAACCATAAAAAGCAGAAACAGCAGCCAGTACATACATACAGAAATGGTACATCCCGAACTCAGATTACATAAGTGTTTAACAAATATTTGATGTTTGAATAATAAATAGTACCTTTCATAAGTTTTCCACTTTCCAAATCAGTCTTGTACAGAAGAGATGGTACAATCTGTTTTATGTGAGGTTTTCTTGTAGTATTTATTAATTTAAGGGAAGAGAGTTTCTATGGCTAAAATTGTAAACAATAGACTCAAAGAAAAGAAAAGAAAAGAAAAGAAGGGAAGAGGGAAGAAATAAAGATGAAAACAAAACAGGAATCCACAGGAAGTGTCATTATAGGTATGTGTGATCTACATATAGGTATGTATGAAAGAAAACTTTTGAATGTGTCTTAATCTCTTGGTCAGTTGTATTAACATTGGATATCCTTTTCATTTGCTTTACAGAGTGTGGGGATGGCTAGCACTGGGCTTATATAAAGAGAGTTATGGGCCATTTTCATACCCTATGACAAGTTTCCCTGCAGCAGGTGAACACCAGACCTGAATAAACAGACTACTATAATCTATTATCCCACAGGTAAACTTGGACCATTATGACTCTCCAATCACTTTTTGTTAAGAAGCCAATGACCTTTCTAAGCAAAACTCCAGATCTATAAAGGCCATAACTGTGGGAAAAGAAAAGGATGAAGAGAGAGAAGGGACGGTTGGAAGCTGAAACCATCACTGTGGTCCAAGACCTTAGAGGAAGTAAGGGAAGAACTGTGGGTGGCGGAGCTCTTAAGACTTAGAGCATCCCTACAAGAGTATCTTAAGTGGCTCCAGAGGTGGAGTGAGTCATTGCCTCTCCCCTCTGCCTGGAGCTCACCAGAACAGCCACAAAACTTACATCCCCATCCGGAAACCCACCACTGGCTTAAGGTCCTGATTAAGGTAGAAACTTAAGGGTTTAGAAAATTGAGATGTTTTTCTTTTATTTGAAAACAACTGATCCTGCGTCCTTCCCTGGGACCACCAGGCTGGTTGATGGCTCTTGTGGGTCTCCTCCTTTCCAGAAAGCTCATACAGCTCCCAGACCCTCTAGCTGCCTTTTCAGGGGAATGGTTGTCCGTATTGTTGAAGACTAAGAAATTAAACGTGCAGCGCACCAAGTCCATTAATTTTAGTTTCCAATTAATCTATTTATAATCGAGCCATAGGAGCTCTATCAATACGATCCTATAAAATTGAAATCTTCCCCATAAATCATCCAAGTTGCTTATTTACATGTATTTCCTGGCCCTTTAATGATCCCACTGTAAACTCAGGGAAGACTCTAGCCGACCCCACCCAGGACTGTGTGATCTCTTCCTTTCCTTCTCCCCATCCCTCAGTGTGTTAGACGCAGGCTGGGAGAGGGGTAGAGCTGGGAGGGAGAAATTCATTTCTCTCCTCCGTGACTTTGTTTCCTTGTTTTTATCCCAAACTTGCCCTCTCCAAAACCCCCTTCACACGCCTCACGTTGATTTATATCGTCATAAACAGCATTCATGCGACTGTATTTCCTCTCATAGCTTGGGGTGAGCTCTTTTTTCACGTCTCTGGCAGCCACTACTTTAAAATCAGGCCTCATAAATAACCCGAAGGGCTCGCTCAAGATGAGATCCGTCAAATGTCTTTCGGAGTCCACTTTTCTAGTTTGGATCTCTCTCTGGCTCTCCCCAAGGTCACAGATTGGTGCAGTCCCCACCGGCTTTTTCCCTTCACAGCATTGAGAACTGCAATTTAGAGACTGGGTACCAAAGAAGTGATGCGTCTTGGAAAGCGCGAGCACCCTGTGTGCGTGCCCCACACCGCGTGGAGCCAGCGCACTGGGCGCCTGCAGCCAGCATCTGTGAACACTCCGGGATGTTGGACAGAGTGTCAGGAGCGCGCACGCTCGGACGCCTACGCAGGAGCACTGCCTCGGACTCCGAAATGCTCCAGGGCGGATCCCCAGCAGCCAGAGCCAGGCTGACCCAGTGCCTCTGCCAGGGTTTCTCCTTTGCGCCCTGGGGATCAATAGGCGCTGGAGTTGCGAACTGCTGCTGCGTGGGCAGCACCCCTACTTCCTTTCTTTTCCTTGCGTTCTTTCTCCCCAAAACTTCTTATTCACAGATTAAGGGAGTAGTTTTGTCACAGAACTTTAATGTCTTTGACGCTGGCTGGTTCCAGGCGATCGTCTTCTTGTTCAGAGATTATTGGTTTCTGCTTATTCTCTCCGAAGGGCCACAGTCACAGTCTGGAGCTACTCTAGCAAGAGGCGTGGGGAGGTCATGGGAGGGAACAGTCACACCTGCTGCCCAGAGAGGCCTCTGCATAAAAAAAAAAAAATGCTCTTTAAATTTTAGAAAAGCCACATAATGGTTGATGGCCTTAGCAAAGCGTGACCTTCCCCGGGCCTACCAGTTAACATCCCAGGCGTGCCTGCTCTCAGATATTAACAAACACTTCAAGGATGTGGTTGTCAGATGTCATTAGCCAAGTCGTGCTCACTAGCCATTTGATTAAGAAGGAGGAGGAAATAGCCTTGGTGCACACGTGTAGAATATGTGACGGTCGTGGTGGTGGGATGTCAGAATTTTTCCACTTGAGCAGACAAACGACCCAACTGATCTGAGCCAAAACACCCTGGCATGTGAGCGGTGGGATACAGAGAAGTGGGGACAGGACATTCTTTGGGAGTGAAGAGAGAATCATACTATTTATTCTTCCGGGTGGAAACTCTCCCCAGCTGGTCTACTACTGGCTGGTGTGATCAAGCCCTGCAGGCCTGGAGGTTCAGAGCCCAGGATTCCGACATCCCGACCCTCCATTACCACCTGAGTGCACGAAAGGTCTAATGGCTCTTCAGGTGGCCATAATGCAATCTGTAATTGAATTTCTACAGAAATGGAATATACAGCAAAGGATTAAAATATTTGCAAATTGCCCTGTTCTTGAAGATAGAAGTGTAATGTGTCTGGGAGCTGGGGCAGGAGTGGGGGATCCAAGTCATTGGCCGAAGCAGAAAACCAAGCTGCGGCCCTCCTTGAACTGATAGTCATCAACAAATACAGAAGAAACACTTTGTGATTGAGCTCACTTGGAGAGCAGTATCAACTTTGGCCACAATAGACTCGGTGTACGCGTTATCCTTGATAAAAGGTTTTGCCAGGTGGCCAGATGAGCGGCATGCCTTGGAGATCAAGCTGTTTGGGGCTGCAGCTGTATGCTACACATGAGATCAGTCTTGGAACTGAAGATCCCTAGTAAACACAATAACGCAGTGTTTACCCAAGTGAATTTTCTTTGTCCTCAGAGTGCCATGTGTTAAAGCTCTTGTTTTTATTTTGTCCTTTAAATTTTTTTCTTCCCTCCCTCCTTCCTTCCCTTCTTCCCTTCCTTCTTCTTTTTGAGTTTTTGAGACAAAGCTTCTCTGTTTAACCTTGGCTGTCCCAGAACTTAGTCTGTAGACCAGGCTGGCTTTGAACTCAGAGGGATTCACCTGCCTCTGCTTACTTCATGTTTACATTTCTTATACTTTAACCCTCTTTCTTTCTGGATAGAATTCTTGTGGCTACGGATTCCTAAGGATAGGGAACTTTCAAGGTCTGAAGCAGATGCAGGGCTTGACTTTGCTGGTGCTTGGTTTCGTATAGTTTCACTGTTTTTAGGGATGCAGGGTAAGGAGCCACAGGCATGAGCTTATCCAACACAATGGGCCCTCTGGGTAAGTCATTTGCTTTTATGATCTATCTAAATATTCTTTACTTTTTCAGTGTTAGATGCCAGTCAAGACGATGGGGCTACATGATCCAAAGAAGGATCAAACTGATCAGGGTCCTCATGACCTTTTACCCTTCCTTTAATTCTCAATACTGAACATCTGTGTTTGGTGGCCAATGTCTGAAAGTAATAAAGACAATTAGAGCATTTTAGTTTTTCTTGGAAGGGGGTTGGGTAACTAGTGCAGAGGTTAAATCTCTGTGGATGACACTGCTTTGCAAACTGAATCTAGAGGAGTATCATGCCCTGTGACTTCCCTTCACTACTGCAGGAATGGAAGGAACAGGCTTATGGGCTTCAACTTCAAGCAGGTCTTGTTGCTCCTTTCCTTGTTTTTATTAGTTGGTGGATGTATTTATTTATTTTCAAAACATTTATTTGTTACTTCTATGCCAGGGAAGGAAGGAAGACAGCATCTACCCCTTTCCTGACTGGTTCTGGGTTTACTTCTGCTTGTGAGGGCTGCTCACTTAATGTCCAAAGACACTTTCCCATTTTTTCAACAACTTTGTGATAGGCACACCTCCCCCCCTCTCGCACACACACTCTCCCCCCCAAAACCAAACTAGTACTAACTACCTAGATAATATATAAGCACTCACTACATGCTAACCAATTTTTTGAAATGTGTTTAACTCTTCAGTATAAAAAACTGAAAAAAGCCCACTAATCTTGAACCAATTTAAAAGGGTCAGAGATCTGAAAGAATAAGATATTCCAGAGATAACCAATTAGAAAAATTTATGTCCAAAACAAATGTTGAAAGTGACAAAGTCCTCCGTTTTCTCAGTACACATTGTCCTTTCAGTACTTGACTCTGGTCCTTTGATGATTCAAAACTTGTTTCTCATAAAGGGCACATGTCTGATCTCCATGGAGCCAAGTTGCTTCGTTAGGCAAGCGTGCCATTACTTTAGAGTTCAAAACCCATCGGTGCAGCTGAAACAGGACAAAATATCCGTTTCTGTATTTATAAATCTCTAGAATCTCAGTTGCAATGAGACACCTTTCCTAAGGAAGGACATTTGGCCAAGCGAAGTTAATTTGTAGAAGTGGGTGTGTCTAACTGGGGGGGTGTGGGACCTTTTGAGTGTCTCATTTTCCTGTCACCTGGATAGTTGTTGGCTGCTCTGCATGTTACCACTCTAATGTGTACACAAGGACAAGAACGATCATTTCAGTAGTCGAATGGCTCTACTACTAATCACATATGTGCCTAAGAACACAAAGAAGGCTGTTTCCACCCATCATTTCCTCTGGATGTTAAACATGTGTTGGGAATTTTGGACTTTCTGACTTCTCCAGATCGTATTTGTGACTTTGTTCTGACAGATGCAGTTTCGAAGCCTACAAGGTGATAACTAGGTTATTCTTCCTCTTCCCTCCCCCATCCTGTTAATAACTCTGTCCTTCTTTTCCTCTTCCCCACTGACTCCCCCCCCCCCAGCATTCTGTCAAGCAATAGGCTGTAAAATAGTTATCCAGACCAGCAGCCAGGCAAGTGCCGTTTGAGAGTAATTTCTGCCTCAAGCATTTAGCCCAAGGCAAAGCAAGCGTGCTCTCTAACTGATCAACCTGGATATTTCATTATTCATTAATTTACTGTTTAACCAAATCCCACTCATTATCAGAGGCAACGCTTGGCAGAGCCCAGTGAACAGTAGCAGTTGGTGTCAGGCGTGGAGAATTGGCCCATTTGATCCTGGGCTGTTTTATTATTCAACACCACTGACTGAGAAAAAGGTCCATGAATAATAAAGAGGCAAAGCGTGTTTGAACTGAGAAGCATGACACAGCCTTACAAAACAGCAGTTAGAAAATTAAAGGCAAGGTGGCCCAGACTTTGCATTTTTTATCTTGGCTGTGGGCACAGACATTTATAGCCCTACATTGTTTTCAATTATTTTTTTTTTTCTAAGTCCTTAGGACAGAGGCATTTGTTTCAATGGCACCCTTTCAAAACAGGCCATTGAAGAACTCAGGAGCAAACTTACACAGCAAGAAACAAACATGCCTCCAGACGGGAACTTGAAAACATCATTTCTAACCTTCTAATCAGTTAGGTCCTTTGTGGCCCTTTTCAGCTATGGGGAAGATGAGGATGATTTTAACTCTCTTTTGGACCTGCCATCATCTATATCCTGGGTTGGTTTAATAAAATAATTCATGATGCCAATCAAACGCTATATTGCCTTTCAATTTCCTGAAAATTCTTTGGGGCCAAAGGTATCTGATCATACAAAGAACATAGCAGGCATTTATGAAGACATAGATAATTGTTAAAATCTCATTAATCTTAGGGAAGGGCTTATGGGAAAATACCTGGAAGGAGGAAGCAGTGTACACTCCTCCAGTAGTCCCTTTTCTGAATTTACATAGGCAAGTGTAGTCCAGAATCCCCTTGGACTTCAGCTAACCTGTAGATGTGTGGTTGAATATGCTTGCTAGGCACATTCATAGGGAGCTTGAAATTATATGGTTTTTATGACTGAACTTTTCTCACCCTCTGAGTGTATTTTTAAATCCATTGATTAAACTTGAATATAGAATTAAATCTAAAACAGCAATTTATGCAATATCTTTTATTTTGCCTTGCACTGCCTGCCAAATGTTCTTTTTACATCTATATAGCTTATTCAGGAAGAGGAATAATACATACGAGCTGCAACTATCTCCTTATTTTTCAGATCAGTCATAGCAGTGCAGGGGAAAGTTTCTGGGAACTAATAAAATTCAAAGTCAAATATCAATAATCTTCCATTATTCTGAAAAATGTATCCAGGTTGAATGGTGACACATAAAATGATTGACACATAAAAGGCTCTATCTAAAAGGGGAGGGTGACAGATCAAACTCCAAGTGACTTCTATTTACTATTTTTTCTATGGTGATGATTAAGCATGTACATGAACTTCAGGACCTTGCCCAATTCCCAGCCCCATTTAAAGTGAAGCTAAGTGTTGGTATCTGTAGAAAAAGTTTGAAAATGCAAAGGACATGTTCAACTTCTAAGCTTACGATGCTCTCTTACTTGTTTTGAATGCATCTGGAACTATTGTTAACATATTGACTTTAAGGTGCTCATGGAAAACATTAACCAGTTTGAACTCTTTTATTGTTGATTTTTTTTTTTTTTGAGACAAGGTTTCTCTGTGTAATCCTGGCTCTCTTGGAATACCTTTGTAGACAAGGCTGGCCTCGGACTCAAGAGATCTGCCTGCCTCTGCCTCCAGAGTGCTGGGTTTAAAGGCATGTGCTACCACCAACAGGCCAGTCTGACCTCTTAATTTTGCATATATGTAAGGAAAAGATGTCTAACCTCATATACATTACTCCTGGCAGAACTGCAATTGGGGTTTGGTTCTGTATTAATTTCTTGTATCCTTGATGTGTAAACTACTGACAGAAACATCTTAAGGCAGGAAGGGTTTGACAGTCAGTTCCATCATGATGTAGACCTCATGGTGACAGGGACTTGAGGCAGCTGCTCACACTGAGTTCACAGTCGGGAGGAGCGCCAGTACTTACTTTGCTTTCTTCTTTCATCCAGTCAGGACCTCAGCCCGCAGCTAAAGTGATCTTCCCACATCAATTAAACTAGAAAATCCCTTAGAGATGTGCCCAGATGCCCCACTTGTGGTTGATTCTATGTCCTGTCAAGTTGACATTCAGTGTTAACTATCAGTGACTCTGAAGGGTCCCTTTCTCTATAGTACATCTTAGGCTTGGATTATATTTTAGACAGAGGTGCATTCTTTTACATATATTTCAGTACTTTAAATGATGAAACTTTAAAAATGCTGACCTCATAAATCAGTGCAGTAGGATAAAAAGAATAGTATCAGCGCCACAGTTTTGGGTGTTACGAAGAAGAGGATGACAGTTGTTTCTCCAACCCCTTTGGGATAGGAAGGGTCAGGGTAATAAAATGTAACCACTATTGTCGCCCTCCCTAATGCTATTTGATTTATTTTTATTATTTAGTTATTTATTATTTAGTTATTATTACAAATAAAAATAAGAACATGATAATGCTGTGAGAAACTTCAGACAGGTAAACGTAATGCCTTGAGTTCTTGAATCCTATGAGTCCTTCTGAAACTCCACACTCCTGGGTGTGACTAAGAGAAGGATTCCCGGATTGCAGAAGTTCATCCTGCAGTTCATCCAATTGAGAACCACAAAGCCCAAGTCTTCCTTTGCTCTCAGCCTGCCTTTAGACTGTGACATGGAATCTTTTCCTCAAGTGCAGTCTGATCTAGACTCTGAAGACTCTCTAATACCAGCTAAAGCTCTTGGAACTTGGAGCTCCAAAGGTTGGAAAGAGCTGACTCTCAGCTCTCACGGTCTCTGGATGAAGGGATGGTTTTTGGAAAACTTGGTGCAGAAAAATGAGCACATTTTCAGGTCTCAGTGATTCCAAAGGGCTGATAGCTCCCGTTGTAAATATCCCTTTCATCAGAGAAAATTTTCTTTTCTACCTTCTTTACCTCCTGGTGTAGCTATTTATTTAATTTTTCTGCCCATAGTATCTGAACTTTTTCTGCATATTAGAATCCCCTATGGGGACTCTGAAAATACTAGCGTTCAAGTCCTTTCCTGTGACTTATTTGATCTGAGACCCAAGTATGCTTTAAATGAGGTGATTCCCCTCAGCAACCAAGAGGGCAAAATTAACACTATGTTTTGAGAGTATTTCATTCTATAACACCCAAGTACCCCACTGTTTCTATAATTTTATACAAGTTTATCCCTATAACCATTTCATATTATAAACTTGAATTATAAAGATTATGTCTTAATTTACACTGAAGATAGCATAGATGAAATATTTATTTAATAGAGTTGGTCTGTCCTAAATTCCTGAAGTCACTAAAGTCAGGAATACAGACATACACTACTAAACAAGAATTTTAATCTCGAGGGCAAAGATACTGTTCTAGTATTTGTGGTCCTTCCTTCCTTGATGTGGGATTTTCCTTTGTATACTTTAAACATGCTTAATTACCATTGGTTAATAAAGAAGCTGCTTTGGCCTATGACAGGGCAGAATAGAGCTAGGCAGGAAAACTAAATGAATTCAGGGAGAAAGAAGGCAGAGTCTGAGAGACGCCATGGAGCTGCCAAAGGAAAAGGACATTTAAACTGTACCAGTAGGCCACAACCTCTTGGTGATACATAGATTAATAGAAATGGGTTAAGATGTAAGAGTTAGTTAATAAGAAGCCTGAGCTAATAGGCCAAATAGTGTTGTAATTAATATAGTTTCTGTGTGTTTATTCTGGTCTGGGTGGCCAGAAAACAAAAGAATAGTCTCTGTTTTCCCTTCCTTCCTTCCTTCCTTCCTTCCTTCCTTCCTTCCTTCCTTCCTTCCTTCCTTCCTTCTTCTTTCCTTCTTCTTCCTCTCTCCCTTTCTGTCTTTCTTTACAAGTTTTCTCTGTGTAGCCCTGGTGTCCTGGAACTAGCTCTTTAGATCATGCTAGCCTCTAACTATCCTCCTACCTTTGCCTGTCTAGTCCTGGTATTATAGGCATGTGCTACTGCCGCCACCACCACCAAATCATCACCACATGGTTTGGTATTAGCAATTTTAGTCAGGATTGGTCAATAGTTCAACAAAAAGCATCAACATAGAACTATTATTGAGTATCTTCAGCCTTTCTGCCACCATGTTACGCTGTAGCTACCTCTTGGTTTGTAGGTGAAGTTTAGATAATCTTTTGTCCCGTGTTTCCTAAACTTTGCCCTTTCATGAGTTTTGTTGTTGTTATTGATATAGGGACTCACCATTATGTTGGCTATCCTGGAACTCTCCGTGTAGACCAGACTTTCCTCAAACTCACAGAAATCAGCCTGCCTCTGCCTCCAGAGTGCTGGAATTAAAGGCATGCGCCAAGGCTGCTGATGTGAAATTTTTACTTAAACTTTACCAAGTGACTACAAAATAAAACTTCGAAAGCACTGAAATCTATTATATTACTATTCATTTACAACATATGTTATGGTTTTAATTTCCAGCTCTGAACTCTAGACAGTAAATAGAATGAACAGGCATTTATAGAAGTCTTTGATTTAACTTACCTTAGTTGCTTAGAACACAGTACATTCTTCAGTCAATAATGAACTTGAAATGTGTACCTGGATATGCTTCCTCAACATTTCCTTCCTAAGGATAATTATCCATTAAAGGGAAAACAATTATATATTTTAATCCCACTTTATAAAGCACATTTATTAGCCTAAAATCATTTGGTTTTATTTGTTGCGACAGATCTGACATGCCAGATGAGTATAAATGTATCCCTCTTGATTTTATAGGTGGGAAAAGCTGGAAGTTGAGCCTATTTCAACATGTGAAAGAGTGGCAGAGCTGATTTTTTTTTTAAATTCTAAGCTTCTGTACTTATTGCTATTATTATTATTATTATTATTATTATTATTAAGACACGGTTTCTCTGTGTAGCGCTGGCTGTCCTGGAACTTGCTCTGTAGCCCAGACAGGTATCAAACTCAGAACTGGGATTAAAGACATGCGCTGCCACTATCTGGCCAAAAGCGTTGTGCTTATATTTTGGATGTAGATACATGTCTACACATATCAGTCAAGTATGCACATACAGCTTTTCAAAGTTCTCAAATATCAAATCAGGATGAACACATTAGCACGTGATAGCATGATATACATTTCAGTATTGTGTTAAGCTGAATTAACTACACAAAATCAAGCATTCATTTGTGAAGAAATTAAACTGTAGAGTATTAAAAAAAGACACAACTTTTCTTTTTAAAGTACAAAATATAAAGTACATTTCGATAACCTAGGATCCCTACTTGAGTTTCTTAAAGTGTCTATGTGTGAAGACACTTTGTAAGTATACCCGAAGATATTTGTGTGTAATGGGGTGCTGCTACCCAAGTCTGAGGGCATAAGAAGTGGTGAGTTTTCTCAGTTTGCATCCTTTCCCTGTCATTTTCATCGACACTGGTGGCTTGTTCTACAGGTCTTCTCCTGATACAGGACAGCCAGAGTTCAGCCACACAGCTGGAAGATCAGAAGTTCCAGTCTGAGTAAGTTGGAATTAATGAACTTTTACTTTATTTGCAACTTAATAGGCTTTGTTTCCTCTATCTGCCTTCCTATATGCACACAACCTTATTAATCTATATTTGTATGTTTCCAAATATTCTAAAGAGCTGTCGATTTATCCGTGAACTTACGAGGTTTCAAATTATTTTATAGCTGTTTCACATGGCTTTGTCTTAGTCTGTCTGCAGCCGTGGAAGAGAAAATTCTGTTTCCTCCAGTCTTTTTATGAGGGTGCCAAGAGGAATAAAAATATGAAGTCATTTTAGCAGTCAGGCTCTTTGAAATGACGGAGCACGCATATTGAGGGTGCTTGGTTTAATCACACTGATGGATTTGCATGTAATGTCTCAATTCCAGATTCCCTCATTAGTGCAGCCAGGTTTGGAGTTTTCCCTGGTGATATGGGTGAAGGTGACTTCAACACCCATAAGAGGGATGGCTGGATATTGACAATACCACCAAAATAAATAAATAAATAAATAAAGACAGCCGGAGAAAACTCTGCCATATGAGGCGATAATCCTAACTGGCCAGTGCACGGGACGCTTTATATTTCCTGACCACAGGATCTTTCTGTGAAATGCAGAGGGAGGAGGGATAGTCTTAGGATTAGCCAGCTGGCTATTTCTATATGCTTGTTAAAATTTCTTGAAGAAATAGAGGGACCTTTAAACCCTATGAAAATAAGATAACTGTATCAGCTTGGGAAATCATAAACTTCCCTCCTCCTCAAACTATTCATCACAAAAAGGCAGGGTAAAATACTGTCCACACTTAATTGTTTAGCAAGTTGCAGCGAAGAAACAGGGACATAGCAAAGAGAGGTTAAACAATGTGGTAGCAGAAGCAAGGAGAGAATCGAGATGTCTCCTTTGCAGGAAATACTTTTCTCATAGAAGGACCTGCAGGTCAGGTTTTTAAATTTTGGACAAAACACAGTTTTGTTCCATCTCCTGCAGAGTGGGGAGACAGCCTCTCTTCCTCCCCTCGCACGTGGACCGGCTGCCTCTTTGTATTCAACACCCACATGTCTTTCCCACAGCTTGTCTATCCGGTCAATCCCTGCACAATAGTAAATCAGAGAAAGCGAAGCACAGGAGATGCGTTTGGGCTTTGTTTAGGAAAGAAAAACAATCCGCTTAACACCAGTCATTGAGAGACAGGGGGCCGGCAGGGAAACCCAGAAGCAGCATTAGAACAGTCCTTTGTGTGACTAAGGCTCATAGCTGGTGGTAGGAACTTCCAGATGTCACACAGTACTCTGTTTCACAGTCCTACGGACACATTCTTAATAGCTGAAATCAAGATTGTGTGTGCACACACATACACGTGCATGTTTTTTATTATCCATATTCCTTTCTGTGTCGTTAAAGGTGTCCTTGAGTCAACTAAGTCTTCAGTTTTCAGATGTATGACACCTAGAACATACACCAGGGGAGAGAGTACAGTATCCTTTTAGTAATTTGAACTTTTGTTATTCCAGTTGGGAGACAGCCCTTTTCTTCTAATTGGAATTTTCATGGTCCATGCGTGAGCACACACATTTGGTTGGGCCTTACTTGGACTCAGTGGAAAATATTCTGTGGAAAAATGTAGTGACGAGAATGTTTATATTTGTTTTAACTTTCAACAGCTTAGGAGGGTGTCTTGGTGTATTTTTTTAAAATTAGTTAATCGGTTAATTAATCAATGTGTATGTTGATGGGGACACACATTTGCCACAGTGTTTACATGGAAGTCAACGGATAAATGGCTCAAGTGGATTCTGCTCAGCATGTAGGGCCTGGTGATGGAGGGAGCTCAGGCTTGGTGGCAAGCGCCTTTATATGCTGAGCCATTTCACTGAACTTCCTCCTATATTTTCCCCTCACTTAATACTTCACAGCCAATTCTTTGAAATATTACGAAGTACATAGGATCAATTGAACAGAAAAAGGTTGAGAAAAATTCAGGGACAAACATTTAAATAAGGTTTTAAACTGGCACTCCGAAGGGCCTTTCGTTGCCAAGAGGCATTTTACTAGACTAAAGTCTTTTAAATTGTAATAGAAAATGCACTTACCCATTTGACTACAGTGACCTAGGTGGGAAACAGAAGAAATCAATTAGATTATAGAGGTGTGTGTGTGTGTGTGTGTGTGTGTGTGTGTGTGTGCACATATGTGGGAATGTGTGAGAATCCAGGTCAAAGGGGTCTGAGGTGTTACAGACAACACTTGCTTTTTTCTTATTTTTTATTTTTAATTTTAATTCATTTGGTTTTTTTGGAAGAGCGTCTCCCCATGTATCACTGGTTGGCCTCATATTTTCTATGGAGACCAGACTGACCTCGAATTCACAGAAATCTGCCTGCCAACTGCTGGGGTTATGGAATGTGCAGCCATGCTCTGTAACTCTTTCTTGCAGTTAGCCATCTAGTATAGGAAGACGGAGAATCCTTCAGATGATTTTCGAGAAAAAATCTGAATGGAGAGGATATAAGAAAAGGAAAAGAAGAAAGAGAGCAGAAGGAAGAAATTAAAGAATGCACGGTTTACAGCGTGAACATTTAAACAAAAACATTAATAATACCTCTTTCTGTTGGAAACCTAATTAATACTTGGGATTTTAAAATCATTTTATTTCGATGAAATCAGTTATTTAGTAAGATTTTGAGGCAGGAGAGCTTTTTCCCCCCTTCTTCCTAAGTGTCTGCTTTACTTCTTACCCCCCGAATTCCTGAGTGAGGCTAAGGTTTCCGGTTCTCTATCACAAATTAAATGCTGCATAGCATAAGTCCACAGGTAAAGCAGAACAGTGTGAGTGGTTTCCAGAAGTGATCACGGTCTGGACTACAGCTTAGTTGGTTTTACTGTGCACAGAATCTTCTTTGGTTTCAATCCCTGGCATTGTAGACAACCACAAATGTTGCTTGTCTATGCAATCTCAGGACTCCTAAAGTCGAGGTAGAAGCATCACAAGTTCAAGGTTGTCCATAGACACATGGTGAACTTTTAGGCCAGCGTGGGAGACATGAGACTTGTCTGAAAACAAACAAAACCCCAAACCAACCATACTAAAACAGAGAAAAGGGTGATTTAAGCTCAGTGTTCATTTGAATACAGGATAAATAGAATATAATTTTTGTTGTGGCTCAATGGTTAAGAACAGGTCCTCCAGAGGCCCTGAGTTCAGTTCCCAGCACCCATATTGGGCAGATCGCAACCACTTATAATCCTAGCTTGAAGGGTCTAACACCATCTTCTGACTTCTTTGAACACCTGCACTCTTATGGAATACACACATACATACATATACACATAGACACAATTATACACATAAATAAAATAAAATCTAGGGGCTAGAGAGATGGCTCAGGTGTTAAGAGCAATTTTTGATTTTCTAGAGGACTTTAGATTATTTCTAGCCCCCACTTCAGGGAATCCTACAACCATTTGGTAATTTTGATTTAGGGCATGTGATGTTCACTTCTGCCTTCTGTAGCCATCGTCATCATCACACATGTGGAACACACACACACATACACACACTCACAAACACACACACACACTTAAAAACAAACCTTAAAAAATTTCAAAACCTCTTCTTTGTGCTTATAGCGATGGTGTGAGAAAACTACCTAAACCTACACTTTGTTGTTTTCACAGTTTGCTTCCGGTGACATCTCTATAATCACAAACAAACACAAAGAATGTTATAAGAGACATCTCACTGAATGTGTGTATAGAATAAGAGACATTCTACTTCAGAGTAGCTCTTGTGACCTATGTCAAACATGTAGATCATAGACACACAGGGAGATGGTGCATTTAAGAGGTAATGGCTTCCTTAAACCAAAGTAAAATTCTAAAGCTAAGAGTAAAATTCAAAATCCTTCACATTTTGCTGGTGAATTTTTTTCAGAACTCTGAGAGAACAATTTAATTGCTTTCAACATAGTTAATAAGCTCTACCACAGAGAAAGCAATGAACTCTCCAGTGTAAGTGCTACAGTAGGTGAAGACAGAGGCCACTCATGAACATCGACGCAAAAATCCTCAACAAAATACTGGCAAACCGAATCCAAGAACACATTAGAAAAATTATCCATTATGATCAAGTAGGCTTCATCCCAGAGATGCAGGGCTGGTTCAACATACGAAAATCTATCAATGTAATCCATCATATAAATAAGCTGAAAGAAA
>NW_026068106.1:1066409-1092184 GCF_014885135.2 Alexandromys fortis
GGGGGGGGGGGGGGGGAGAAGAGTGGGGTGAAGGGGAGGGAAATGGGAGGCTGGGAGGAGGTGGAAACTTTTTTTTTTCTTAATCTCAATAAAAAAAAAGAAAACAAAAGACCTTTCCATGTTAGTGTAGTTGTGGGTTGAAAGATGTGTGTTAATTCGTGGCCCTGAGTGAGCTCTAATTTGGTATAAAAGTTATTGAAGACACATCTGATATAAGATGAGCTCATCATGCTGGATAAGAGTGAGCCCTAAACTTCAACAGTGGGAACTTGGTGTTATGGTCCTGTGGTGAGTCAAACATTCTCTTAGCATATGCAAGGTCCTGAGTTCAATTGCCAGCACTCCTGCTCCCCTAATCTCATACGTGTGTATGGTTATAAGGAACAGATATAATAACACAAGAAGATATGGAGAAGTCCTATAAGACATAGGCAGAAAGGGGCTAGAAAGGTGACTCAGTGTTGAAGAGTATCTGTTGTTCATATAGAGGACCTGGATTTGATTCCCTGCACCATCCATAAGTCCAGTTGCAGGGGAGCCAATGCCTTCTCCGTGGTAACCAGGCATGCATGCAGTGTACTACACTCATGCAGGCAAAACATGAATACGTATCATAAAAGAAGGAAGAAGTGGTCAAGAGAGATAAAGTAGATATTACAAAAAACAGGCAGGGATTGAACTGATATGTCTTTAGTAGGACATATGTCAGAGACTGCTGCCAATCAGTACAAAATTGCACAGTGAATTCAGTCTTCCCTAGAACTTCCAGAAGGAATGGACCCTGCCAACACTCTGATTTTAGAGCTACAAGAGAATAAATTTTGTTGTTTCAAGCTCCCTAGAACAGCAGCTCCTGGAAATCAAAGCACCACACTCTGTAAGTAGAGGGTATGCATCTGCAGAATGCTCTTTACCAAGGGTTGGCCTGGGCTCACCTGTATTTCCAATAAAAATGCCATTTTTCTGAGCCCCGTCCTAAGTAGATATAGTTAAAACCTCTTGATGTAGAATATGTAAGTCAGACTTAGCCCGAGGGAATTGACTGCATAGGGATATTTCAGACTTTCTGTTCATGTACCCAAGAAAAAGAATTCACCAACTAGAACTCGTTGCCCTACTTAATATCTGCTTAGTTATTTGATTAAAACAATCTTATCTGTAGACACAATTCATATCTATTCAAGTGAAGATAATGACAAGGAAACATTCATGACAATGTCTTTACAGAGATGTTATCCCTGGAAATCAGATGATATTATTAATAGGCTAAGGACTAGCCATTTAGAAAAAAATTTGTTGTTTTCTTTCTTTCTCTCTCTCTCTCTCTTTTTAAAGTAGCTGATTAATGAAGCATCTTTGATTTTGGTCAATATTTCTTATTTTTCCTTCATTCTCTAAGTCAGAACTTGGTTTAAGTTATAAATCAGATATTCTTTCAGAGTCAATGGATTTATCATTCATAAAAAATTACTTGCAAAAACTAGTCCCACCACAGGCTCCTTCAGAAGGAAAATCATTACTTAAAGCCATTAATAAAATGTTCTCTTGGAAAATCAAGGGGGCACATTAGCATTTTAATGCTCTGAGAAAATACTACAATAAGAAAAACTGACAATTTCTGTTTAATCAAGGCTCTTTCTCTCTCTCTCTCTCTCTGAGTAGCCTGGGACTGCTATGTAGACCAGGCTGGCTTTTAGCTCATAGTGACCTTTTTATATCAGCTTTCTGAGTGCTGAAATCAGGGGTTAAATGGGTGCACCATCACACCCAGTTAGAAGAGACAGTGGCCAAATCTTAGACATTTTTCTAATCTAAATGAGTCAGGAGAGTAATAATAGCTTATAACTAGTGTCAAATATAAGAATAAATAACTCTGTACTGAAAAATCAATCAATTAAAGAATAAATATTAGAATGAAGCTCTTCTTAATAGCAGGATGCCAAATAATATATTTAAAGAATAGGAGTGTTTAAAAAAACACTCTTAAAATAATTGATTTGAGCAAGAGTTATCAATGGAGTCTAAAACTATTGAGTTCAACTAGATGAAAGGCAGGTTGTTTTTATCAGTTCAAGGCACAACTCCACTGGTTACTTAATTGCCAAAGCAGGAATTTTATCAATGCAGAAACTAATATACCTCCAAAGTTAATCACAAGGAAACATTGTATGAACCCACATTTAGAAACATTATGGAGAGCTTGTTTATGCCTTCCAAAGAGTACCAATGCCACAAAAAATAAAGATTAGTCAAGATTCAGAAACAGAAATGGAACTAAGTTTAATTTATGATCAATGGATTCATTAAGGAAACTGGTGAATTTAAAACATGACTGTCTTAGGTAAGGTTACTATTGCTTTGATAAATCATCATGACCAGAAGCAGCAAGAGGAAGGAAGGCTTTGTTTGACTTCTTCCACATCACCATTGATCATCCACAGAACTCAGCATAGGAACTCAAGCAGGACAGGAACATGGAGGCAAGGGCTGATGCAGAGGCCATCGAGAGGTGCTGTTTCGTGGAGTGCTCATTCTGCTTCTTACAGAACCCAGAGCCATCACTCAAGGATTGCCCCAACTATAATGGTCTGGGCCCTCACACATCAATCACTAATTAAGAAAATGCTCTCCAGCGGGCCAGGTGGTGGTGGCACACACCTTTAATCCCAGCACTTGGGAGGCCAAACAGGCAGAGCTCTGTGAGTTCAAGGACAAGGTGAAATACAGACTGAGCTCCAGGACAGGCTCCAAAGCTCCAGAAAAACCTTGTCAGGCTCTCCATACTGGCCTACAGACTGAAGGCACATTCTCAACTGAAGTTTCTTTCTATATGATGACTCTAGCTTCTCAAACTGATATAAAAGATAGCTAGAAAAATGGTGAATGTTTTAGAAAGTAGTATTGGGCTGTGGTGGCATTTGTCTTTAATCGCAGCACTCTAGACACAGAGATAGGCAATTATCTATAAATTGGAGGCCAGCCTGCTCTACAGAATGAGTTCCAGGTCTGCAAAGACTACACAGAAGAACCTTGTCTGAAAAAGCCCCAAACCAAGCAACCTACCAATTAAAACAAATATATAATTTGGAAATATTTGGTGTAACATTCTTTAATTTAGAAATATTCATATTTCTAAAGTAAGTAATTTAGAAATTATTAAATGGGGTTATAATTTGCTTTAATGTGGTCATGTTTAGGCCATTCCTATAATGGTAAGACAAAATGGCTGTGTAGTATATTTTGCTAACAAGTTCACATCCGAAGATGTTTTCCAATACCATATAGGTTTATCGAATGGTTAAACTTGCTATGCGAGAAGAACAGCAGAGTTTTCTGATTATGAAGTGTTTTAGGCTGAACAAAAGGTAAACATGATAATGAGAAGCCACCTAAGTCAGTCAACCTTCAGCAAGGTTACTCAAAAGAATCTTATCTGAATTGAAATGAAGACTTCAGGAGCACATCACTCAAGCACCCAAGTCAGTAGGAACAATAAAAAGATTGGGCTCAAATGACCCAATAATACACTTGGGATTTAAATATTTACTTACATAAGAGCACTTGATAAACTGCACTGGTGAAACTCACCTCGTGTAAAGAGAAGAGAAGTCTCTGCACAGGATTTCAGAGTAAACATTTCTATGAGGAGCAAATGTGGGCACATTGTCTTGGAAGGAAAGAAAGGATTTCATCAAAGTGTGGACTTACGGGGTGTGAAGGATCCAGGTGAAGTTATGCATTTGTGACCACAGCCAAGACTGAGATCACCCATGAGATCTATGCAGAAGGCAAGCCTGCAACTATCACGGGCACCTAGAGAAAAAGAAACAGCCAACAAAAAAAGAGGTTCCATATTGAATGCAAGACGGAAGTTAAACTATTGCCTGCTTCAGAACATAGAGTGGGCAGTGAAGTGGTGACTTATTACTGCCACCTTTGGTTTTCCATCTGTCATTTCAGTGTCAGCGTGAAGTTCTTAGAAGTCACAGTCATCTCATCCCTTATGCCTCCCATCTACTATCTGAGTTTCATTGGTGTAGATTGTTCATCCCTCCCCCATTGGGAACTCATGCCTCGTACTTGAAGACACAAACTGCTCATGAGCCCAACTGTGCTACCTTTTAGTACAATTTTTGGTTAAAGCAGCGGAGGCACAAGGGGACATTTGTAGCTTTTATTTATAATACTATTATTCCATAATTTGTAAAACAAGATAAAATGTATACCTTTTGTATCACTGTCATCGTGGATTCTTGTTTTTCTAAAATTTTAAATCTTTACAGAAGAATTGAGTCCTGTATCTCCACCCTCCCTTTCTTTTTCATGGTGGGATGATGAATTTTTCCAAAAGAACTAATTCTGAGGTAGGAACAGAATAATTTCAAAAGAATAAATCTATTTATTAACAAATGAGAATTTGTTTAGAATTTAGTTAAGAATGCTATCAAGTCCTATATTCCTTATTAAACTTAGATGATTCAAGAGTATAGGAAATATAATTATGATTGTAGAAATGTCAATTTGCTTAAAATTCACCATTTTATAAGATGAAATAATAATGTTCAACATCCCTTTCCTATTTAAAGCCTTTATATGGTGTATAATTAAATTGTACCTGATTTACTGTTTAAACCCTTTCAGTCTGATACATATAAAAATATATCTGGTTTCTGTGATGGAAAACTGTGTCTATGAAATTGTAAACATAAAGGAAATGAAGTACATACATAGCCTTTGCTATGTGGCATCCTGTCTATTATATGTTAAGCAAACAGAACTGCTTGAAAATGAGCATACGGATTGGCAATGGAACTCAGTGCTAGAGTGCTTACCTAGCACCTTCAAGGCCCTGTACCACCACACATCCAGAAGTAAATATATGGAACAATAAAATCCACGTGTGTATTGCAAAATCAAGTGCATTGCAAAATCAGCTGTAGATAAACTCTAAGAGATATTTGGGTACAGTGATTCAAATATTGGTCTATGCTATTTGTCAATTTAGACTATCATCTAGAGGAGGCAGCAGATGAGTCTAGGAAGGTGCTTCTCCTAGGACTAGGGTTTGGGTGCTTGCTTGTTCTGTTACTATCTGGTATTCACATGGCCCTGCCCACACTGATATCATCCAACTGACATTGGTCCATGTAGATCTCATCACTTCCTTTCTTCATATTTGCGCATGAATTCCATAGGATTCTTTGTCCCTCTGGGTTCTTCATTAGAGTCTACATTTAAAGTACAAAGCCCTTCCCTTGTGGTCTTTATGGCTTTAACTATTTGTTTTCTTCTTTATGCTAAATGAATTTACTCTAATCCTAGGAGTGTAGTTCGGATACCATTTTACACTTGGTTATTGAATAGTTGCTAAGAAATAAATATGTTTATTTTACTGTAGCAAAAGAGAGATTTTAAACATTCTGAGGGGTTTTAGGCATGAGAAACAGAACAAACTTCAGACTGAGTTCTAGTTAAAGAATGTTTCTTCTCTACCTCAAAGTAATTTACTTTCGTGTTTTTCCTGTATTGCACTGTCAACAACCCTCATGACATCAGAAGCTCTTGATCAAAAGCTGTTCACTGGGTATCCTGAGAGTCTTTCCCGACTTAGCTGCTTCAGGACCACTTAAATATGTGAGACAAACTTAACGCCCAGTGATTTCATTGGAAGTTACTGTAACGAACATCGTGCACTCAACTTGCAGTTATTAGACTTATCCATTGTTGTGAATATTGTAAAGTATAGAATTGAGCTACAGGTTACTAGTGATGAGGGTGCAGAACCACAAGGTATTTTAAATTCCATCATAGTAACCACATAGCTGGATAGCAGAATGGAAATGGAGGTTGAGACTTCAAAAGGAACATGGACTATTCCTGCTTCCAGACACAAATCCTGATCCTGTCTTGTTCTCTGACTGTCCATGCCCTCACCAAGGAGCGAGTACTGCTCCATGGCAGTTTGCTCTGAGCCAGTAATAGTCAGAACATACCATCCAGAGGAATGTTCACAGGCATGGGAGGCAGGAGCAGAGGGAAGCAGTCCCCTTCCTGTGCTATGAGCAGTTTCTTGGGTCTCTGCAGACACAGGAGCTGCCTCTCCAGTGCTGGCACTAATGGCACGAACCACAACAACTTCTTATCAGGTCAGTTTGTCAATTGCCACGGCGTTTACAGATCGTTCTGAAAATGAGAGGTCATGTGACAGAGATCCTGGGGTGCCGCTCTTGAAATGAATTCAATATGAAAAATTAAGGTGATGTGGGGTCTTAATGCAAGTCAAAACCTATGTAGAATTGTAGATGAAATGAAGTTAGTGCTGTATATTATGTTATCATGGACCGGGAACATTTATATCAATCATTAGGGCTGGAGGATGAATTTATATAGGGGTAATTGATGAGACACATTAAAAAGAGAAGGCAATGTAGAGAATAGAGGAGGAGAGAATAATACCTCTGGTGTTTGGCCCTGAAGCAGTCCTCTGGGTCATGGTAGCTAGCAGTCAGGAAATTATTTTCAACAGTGTGTGTGTAAGAAAATCCTGAGAGCCGTTTCCTCTAGACACCCCTGAGCATCCTAAAGCCATTACAGGTATTAAAGACATGTATGGATTTTAAAGTACCACTTACAGATTCCAGGAGAAAAGGCCTGTGTGGCCCATTTTACTGCCACACAGTAAAAATCTAGAGTCCTATTTATTTATTACTGATCTGGTGGGAGAGATGTATCTTAACTCCTGACAGGTCTTATATGCTTCTGCTATTTGTTGAGAAACGTTTCTTTCCCCCACCCCCATTAACTCTTCATCCCAGGAGTTGTGTTTATTTGGCACTAAGTTAAAAGGAAAGGATGTTGTTAAAAAAAGGGACTGCTTTACTGTTCATATTAAATGGCATCTCAGTGCCGACTGCTTCTAAAAGTCAGTTGGTTCCACCTCTGAAGTCTGTCATCAAAGGTTAATTCAGGAACTGTTTGAGTGTGCAAATAGATACTTTTTGCCTAAAAATATATACCTGAGTGAAACGGATGGAATTTTGGACAACATTACTTATTTTCTCTTGATTTTTGTTGTACAATTTCTACCATATGCCAATTTAATTTTATTGTTTTTTTCCTGTGGTAGTCATAAAATACTTTCCACTTCTTATCCTAGAGATATAAATGAATTTTACAGAAGAAAAAAATTCCTGCCAATAATGAGTTTTGTCTACACCGATATATACAAATAACAGTATTTCAAATACGAGCAGATGATGGACTGTCTGAAGAACCACCAGAAGGTTGAGCAGGTTTCTAAGAACAAATTTTTCATGTTTTCAAGCTCCAGTACAGAGAGCACACAGAGAGTTAATGCCATCCAAAGACATACTAACTAGTCCATTCATTCTCTGGAGGGTGATAATTTCAGTTCTAAACTCTGTCCCCAACTTTCGGCAAACAAATCCTCAATGAAGCTGTATTACTACGGTTTCTTGTATTAGTTTCTTGTGAGGTGTTTCTACCCTTCTTTGTTACAGAACCATCAACACTCCTTGAGTTAGCAATTTGAACCTGGAGCCGATACAGAGGGTCTTTTCTAGAATGTACAGATGTGTTCTTGGAGGCAACACTAACTCCCCCAACCCTTTAGGGATTTAGAACAACTCTGGTCCACACATTCTTAGCTCAATGTTACTTCTAGATGAAATAAAGACACTGGACATTAGAAGAAGAAGTGTGTTTGAGAGCAGCCGGGAAAGCTAATGGGATACCTTCTAGGGTAGTCATCCCTGGAGTGGGTAGCAATGGACACTCAAAACTGCAGGACAGCTCTGCATTGAAAGCTGTGGTGTAACTCTCTGGAGTATATGCATATACCTGCATGCATATGCACACACACAGATACATAAAAGAATAAATAAGACAGCGAGGATGGAAGAAGGGAGAGAACGGCATAGAGAACAAGACTGGGTAAGTCTCTTTAAGGGCAGGTTTGGTGCTGAAGTCTGTGTACATTTCACATTTACTTAGCAAGCAGCCCTTTAGCTTTATCATCTAAATCAACAGTTTGTCCTCAAGCTGTGGGTCGAGACCCTTTGGGGGTTGAACAACCCTTATATGGGGTCACCTAAGACGGTCAGAAAACAAAGAAATTTACATCATGATTCATAATGGTAACAAAATTACAGTTATGAAGTAGCTAATTTTACAATTGGGGTGTTACCACAACATGAAGAACTGTGTTAAAGGGTTGCAGCATTAGGAAGGCCAAGAACAAGCATTCTAAACCTCCACTGGCAGCGTTGAATGATATATCTTGTCTTATTTAGAAGTTTTTCTTTCTCTTCAGCCTTTATTTTAGGAAGACTATGGTGAATCTGACATGGGCTTCTCAGGTGGTGATGCTCTGAGACTGAACAAAGGATGGTTGACCTCCGTAATACTGAGTAGACTTGCACAGGCTTGGGCTCTCTTCCTTTCTTCTTTTTAAAATTTCATGTGTGTGGGTATTTTGCCTGTATGTAGGTCTGCATACCACGTGTGTACTCTGTGCCCATAGAGGCCAGATAAGGGTATCTGGTTTTCTGGGACTGGAGTTACAGATAATTGTGAGTCACCATGTGGGTTTTGAGAAGTGAAATCATGTCCTTGAGAACAGCCATTTCTCTTAATCACCCAATCTTCTCTCTAGCCCAGGCTTGCCCATTCTGATCTATTCTTGTGCTCAAACATTTAAGAATAGTCACATTTTCTTGCGGAGGTTTGCTTTTAATCTTTCACCGGTGAAGTTCTCATAAGAACTCAACTTGTTATCTTCTTGGCTAAGGGAAGTAGATAAAATTGCCGGGGAGAAAATTGGGATCTTGGGGGTGGGGTGGGTTGGNGATACATAAAAGAATAAATAAGACAGCGAGGATGGAAGAAGGGAGAGAACGGCATAGAGAACAAGACTGGGTAAGGAAAATGGAATATTGTTAAATTGTCCTTTGTAGTTTTACTTCCTTAATGTGAGATTTTAATTTTTCAGTGCTGGGGAATTGAACCCAGAGCTTTATGTATCCTAAGCAAACACTCTACTACTAGAGCAATGCGAGAATTTTAAAAGAGAAGAGACTAGACATTATGGTAATGGTGTCAACTGCCATGGGACAATGGTCTTTTATCCTGTAACTTATATTATTTTAATAAAATGCTGACTGGACAGTAACCAGGCAGAAAGTATAGGCAGGGCAATCAGGCAGAAAGTAGAAGTGGGGTGACAAGAACAGGAGAATTCTGGGAAAAGGAAAGCTCAGTCTGCAGTCATCACCCAGATGCAGAGGAAGCCTTACTGATAAAAGGTACCAAGCTACATGGCTGACACAGACAAGAATTATGGGCTAATGTAAGTTGTAAGAGTTAATAAGAAGCCCAAGCTAATAGGCTAACCAGTTTATAAGTAATGTAGACCTCTGTGTGCTTCTTTGGGACTTAATGGCTGCGGGGCTAAGTGGGAAAGAAACCTCTGTCAACAGTCCTCATTTCTTTGTCAAGCAAACTGGGCCACAATACTTACATTTAATGACACTAGTTGCCCTGTGGTTACTTATGACAAACTCCACTAAGCTGTTATAAAAACAAACCACTAAGCTAAACTGTCTAACCCATGAGCATGATGGCACCATCCAAAATTACACTTCTTCAGTGTGAGAAAAATTCTCTGTCAGTGGTTCAGAGCCTTCGTTTTGGTCTCAGTGTCAGCTCTTCTACAAAGTAGTCATGTGACTTTTGAGTTAGTTAGCCCCTTCACCTGTCAGGTAAAGGAGCTGGGCTAGACCAGGGTGCATCTCAGTGGATTGTTTTGCTGTGTAAAGACATTTTAATAAATAACAGCTTCCTTTATTATTGTTATTTTTGAACTGTTAATTGTTTAGTGGTCTGAGATGTACTCAGGTGACAGTCAGTGGCTTTGGTCAGTCAGTCTGCCAGGGAATAGATTGCTGTGTTTTTGTGAAGATTTACAGATTTGCTAATTGGCAAGCTATTCAGTTCTTCGAAGGAAGTGATTCCACAAGAAATATTTGGAATCGGGTTTGAAATACTTCTTCTTTATTTCTGCCTAGGGGATTTACGTAAAAGAATTAAAAAGATGAACCTTCAGGTGGAAGAGCCTCTGGTTGGCTCTACCTCTAGGTCTTTATGAGCAGGAGGGAAGGTTATGGCCGCTTTTCATTTTCTATGAGAATGTCAAAGCTTGGAGCAATAATGGAGTCTGGAATTGCTCTTCATAAAAGTGTATGAAATTATCAGTAGAATAGAAGGGCAATGCAGCAGGTGAGATCAGAGATATAAAAATAATTTTCCTATTATAGAGGAGTTTTCTTTCTCTAAATGACATGCAGGGCCAATCCACGCTCATATCCATGCTGGGTATCTATCTGGTAATATATTTCTTTGCAAATAACTTCATTCTGTATTATTGGTGTGATAAATTATCCTCTATCTTCAGCTTTTCCGAGTGGTGTGTCACCTGAGCAAAGTTACTCCTCTCAGTGATGTCGGTGGTCATTCACAGCCCTTCTCTCCACACCATGCATGAGGCACTCCATGAGACATAACTTCAAAAAAATAATAATAAACTTTAAAACTCTGTCAAGTAATCATGCAAGAGAAATGGGGATAAGGAAACCCAAGAAACCCAGCCACAATGCCTCTGAGAAACTAGCCTTACCCTAAAAATGTAAATTGAATAATAATTTTGTAGACTTTAAAGCCAGAGCAGTTGCCTGAGGTCAATATTAAAGGCAGAGGAAGAAAAAAAAAGACACTGTGCTTAAAATTCTGTTAGAGAAACCCGAAGACGTTGTCAGATTTCCAAGGTTTTCACTCTACAGAAAAAGGTCTGCTGAACACATGCATGATATATTATACATGCAGACATGGTAGGCGTTTATGGGTGATGGTGGAGGGAGCAATTATGGGCTGTTGTTCAGAGAGAAAGAAAAGGGAAAGAGAGAATTGCATTTTAATGTCACAGATATTTCAAAGACAAGCTGATGACACTTTTAGAATGAGAAGGAACTGAGTAGGAAAGAAGACACAGGGCTGTCTCCAAAGACGCTAGCTCGCAGCAGAGAGCTCTCTAGATAGCTCTCTGGAGAATGGTCTTAGAGCCAGAAAGAATCATTGAAGACCTTGCACTTAAATCCCCCCTCTGCTCAATCTCTGTGTGGAAATGTCACTTTTCTGTGTTCTCTCCTCTTCCCTCCAATATCAGACTTTGCTCTTTATTTCTTTTTAGAATCTCCTCCTATTCATACCAGTCCCTTACTTTAAACGCTGGTGAGACTAATTCAGTGAATTTTTATGTGATGAATTGTATTAATAAGCCACATCTACATCTCTAGATTCAGGTATCAACAACGGACTGTACATGAATGGATCTTATTATGCTCGCTGGTGCTTGCTGTATTTTTGACCTCCTAATACCGAAAACCCTTTCCTGTGGGTCAAAGACGTGATGCTAACTGTTTGGTGATATGTTAATCTGTCCCCGTGTAAGCATGAAGGTGACAACTTGCTGCAGATGAGAAGCAAATTTAGGGATAGACCTACCTGTTCCCATCATTTACTCATTACCGGGACTTTGAACTTTATTTCAAATCCAAGCTCCAGGCTGCCTATACATACAGAAGCAGTTTTAGATGGACTCTGTGTTGTAAAGAAAACAAGAGAGGATGTGAAGTTGACAGGGGAATGCAGGTGGAGTCTGGGAGGCGTTAGAGGGGGAAGTGTGGGTATGTGTAAATCTGGTCAAGATGCACTGTGACACATGTACAGAATTCCCCGCCAAACACATACATTTAATTTAAAAAGGCGAAGCTTCAGTTTTTCCACCTGAAAGATGGGTTTGGAGTGTTTATTTTATGGAAATGCTGAAAATGATCAAATGAGTGTGTCTCGATCACTTAGTAAAAAGGCTCGTAAATGACAGAACGCAAGCCAATATCACTTTAGCAATCCCAGAAAGCTCTAAATGACCCCGGTAAAAATGCCCTCATAATAAAGTAAATATATTTTATAGATTATGCCTTTGCACAGTTGTTGAGTCAAACGGTACACTAGCAATGCAGATGGGTTGATCCTTAAACTGCTAGTCTTATTTTGGTGGGCAAGGCCTCTAACATCTCCCACCCATTTCGTTTCTTATCAGCACCTGCTTCTTCTAGTTTTCTTGCCTCAGGACCATGAATTTCTTCCTGAGTAGCAGTTAACCAGTTCCATTCCATTTGTTTTTGGCTTTTCAATAACCATGGACTATTATTTCCAGGTGTCCATCAGCTAGGCACTCAGGAGGGCAACTTGGAACCCACTAATCTGACTAAGCTGTTTCTTTCCCCTATTTCATCATCCCCATTCCGTATTCTGTATTTCTGCCTCATAATTAGAAGTTTTATTTGTCTTTCACACACTGGAAACTATAACAATGACAATACATGGAAGAACAAACAATCTGTAATATCCATAGAATAAAATGATGTTAATTTTCTTCATAGTTATGTGTCTTGCTTTTTTTCTTTAAACATAGGCTGTTGGGTAGGAAGTTGATTTGGTCATAGGTGGGACCTCATTGTGGTTCAGGTACCTCAAAACTGATGTCATTTATTATAAGCATATTTTTTATCATGGACAGTAGAGTGCCTCAAAAATACCTGAGGACAGGGGAGCATCCACATGACTCTATTGTCCTGTAATGCAGGATTTTGAATTTGGCATTTATGTGGTGTGGAAATGTAAGCACTTTGGCTTTGGATGATGAGTTTTAAAGGGATGATAACATCTTGTGGGCTTGGCCAAGTCCTATTCTGGAGGTTTGGACCCTTGAGAAGAGATTTATGACTTAAGCCAACTGAGAAACAGACAAAAATCTCGAAGATAGCTGTCCATAACATGCTCCTAGGTGAATTTGTTGCACTCTGTACTGATTTGCCAGCAGATGTTTTCTTGGTGTACGCCCTCCTGAAAGAAAATGCTGACTCAAGGGATTTATGTAAACTTGGGATACGAGCCTAAAGAGCAGAAGGGAAAGACTGGAAAGTGTAAAACTCAGAAGGGGAAGGAATCCCATGCACACATCATAGAGCTGATACACAGTGCCATCTAGAACATGGAAAGAGGGTCACATCCTTGGGAGCCAAACTGCACTGGCCAACAACTGATCCTAAAGTATTTCCTTACTGCTTGTTATGTCTTGCTAGAGCTGGCTATGTGATTTTTTTCACCCTTCTTGTGGACAAGGTGAGGAAAGAAAGGACAAGGAGTCATGGATCTTACAGCTGGGAAACATCTGGGGGAAACAAAATGCCCCCCAAAACTCAAGAAATATGAAATACTGAATTGCTCTTTTCTTTCTAGCCAGTTGAATTTTTCCTTTCCTTTCCTTTCCTTTCCTTTCCTTTCCTTTCCTTTCCTTTCCTTTCCTTTCCTTTCCTTTCCTTTCCTTTCCTTTCCTTTCCTTTCCTTTCCTTTCCTTTCCTTTCCTTTCCTTCCTTCCTTTCTCCTTTTTTGAGACTCATATGATGAAGGGAGAATCTAAACCTTTTAGATTCTGTTATTCAGGTTGGGTCCACAGGCCTCAATTCCTTCAGCCCATCTTGCAGTCTGAACTGAATTTTCTTGATGACAGAGATTGTGAAGAGGTTTGAATGGAAGCAGTCTGTACAGATGCTTTTGTCCCAGGCAGTTAGAGTTCAGGAGAAGAGCTTGAAGTAAGAATGAAGGGAGAGTAAACTTAAGGATACAGCAGGGTACATCATTGGCTTAAAACCCTAGGGTGGCTAGGGCTTGATCATATTGAGGTCTGTCTGTCTTTCTTTCTTTCTTTCTTTCTTTCTCTCTCTCTCTCTCTCTCTCTCTCTCTCTCTCTCTCTCTCTCTCTCCCCCCCCTTCTTCATGTATATAAATCTACCACATTAGCATATGCAGAGGAGGGTGTTGGATCACCTAGAACTGAAGTTACAGATGATTGGGAGTGTCCATGTAGTTACTGGGACCTAAACGTGGGTCCTCTTTGAGAGCAGAAAGTGCTTTCAACCACTGAGCCATCAAATATATTATTTTGATTAATCATTATATTGATGATTTTTTGACATTTTCTAGGCGTGTATTTGTGGTTTCATTGTTTATGTTGTAGGCAGCCTTAATCATCTGTGGATGCTGTGTTTTGGTGTTAGGGGGAATGTTGTTTATCTCTCTCTACAACTGGTTCAAGTTTGCCTGACCAAAATTACAAAGGAGCAATGTTTTTCTTAGTCTCTGTTAGATTTCATTTTTTTCCTTCTTGCACTTTCAGATGCCTTGTAGATATTTTCTATTCAGAAGGACTTTGTTATTATCCATGTTTGTAGCATCAGTGGATTCAGATAAGTGCATTTGTGCTTAGACCTTCTTCCACTCACCCTTTAAGCCGCCAACCCCTTCATCTGTCCTGTAGCCTGCATTTAGCATGTCTCTAAGCCACCAACCCCCTCATCTATCTCATAGCCTGCACTTGTCATGGTTCTAAGCTTCAATTGTCTCAGGTGTCCCCTTTACCCGCTTGCCTCCCTCCTATTTTTTCTCATATTTTGAGGCGACATTCAACTGTAACCACTTAAAAAGGAAGCACAGACATACCTCCCTTACCTGGAGTATAGGACACCCATTCTTTATGATCCCATAACGCTCAGTACGTATCTGCTATATTTACCACACTGTTTCATAGCTCTCGTTTCCATGACACACTGATCATCTTGGGGGCAACAACTGTGTTTTATTCATGTTTGTCAACTCAGCACCTAATAAATAGTAGTAGGCACTTGCTATATGTCTGCTAAATTGAATCTGAACTAAATTTAGTGTTTTCAGGGGCAAGAGTTCTTTCTGTAGCTTCTAATATAATGTAAGAGAAGGCTGTCACATCTGCTTGCCCGGGTGGAATATCAATATTTCCATTTCCTAACATCTTACATTTAAGGCATATAACTTTGTAAAAAGTTTAGCTTGACCTACATAGTTCCATTTTGTTAAACTGATTTTATAAAGTTGTATGTGTGTATGTGTGTGTGTGGGGGGGGGTAGGAGGAGTAGAGTGAGGTTGCCAAGGAGTAGCAAATGTGTTTCTGAGTTTTAACTGACACAAAAAACCAATTTTTAAACCCAAAGCACATCTTTTGGTTTTAGTGACATTGCATGCCAAGTCTGAACCACTGCATAGCTAACTAGAAGCTTCATAGCCTTTAAAATCTGCACATTGTGTGAACCATGGGATGTCAAAAACCTATAACCTTGAACTTCTGCACTCTTATCTCTAGTTCTTAATAGTTGCAATTTCTTCATACATGGGAGATTATCATATATATGTAATCATTTATATTTGAATGTTTGAATCCAGTGCTTAAGCAACCTATACAATTCTAAAAATTAAAGACTGCATAAATACATGCTCATGGATATTAGGGGAATTTTCAATTCCCATTTCATACATAATCATGCCATGTATTCTAGAATCAGTGTTGGGGGAAAATCACAAATCACAGTCATTTATATCTAATGCCATTAGTGAGAAGAATTTAATATTAAAATGGCAAACATCAATTATGGTGATCACTATGACAGCTTGGTAAAATAAGCTAAAAACAAAAATACGGATGCTTAAAATGATATTCTGTTGCATTTTAATTATTTAGAAATCTGTATGTTGAAAAAATTCTAAAGAATATCCTCCTGTAAATTCAAGCCACTGTTTTAATCTTGTTCACTCTGTTTTCTAATTATTTTCATTACAACTCCATATTCAATTCAAGTTTTAGATGATTTCTGTGATCTACATTAACTTATTCTCATAATTGTCCTTTTCATCCTTCCAGCAATTTATTACTCCCCTCCATGTTTTTATTTAGAATATTTTTATACATGTAATCATTTTTCAGAAATTTTATGTCTTAGGCTTATTGAACAATGTTAGCTAGGTGCCCAATTGTGTATGTATGTGTGTGTGTGTGTGTGTGTGTGTGTGTGTGTGTGTGTGTGTAGAAAAGTTCGGTTCTGTGTATGGTGGGAGATTTGAAAACAAGAAATTGTTCTTTTCATGTCTTATGTGCAATAGTCAAGATTCAACCAAAGAATCTCTAGGAGTCATATACAATTGGTGCTTCGTATATACAGGTCCTGTATCCTTGGACACAAGCAACCTTGAATAGAAAATATTTGAGAAAAATGTACCTATACTGAGTAAATATTGTCTTTCTGTTATTGATTTTTACTAGACTACTTACATAACATTTACACTGTTTTATATATTGTTAGTAATCTAGAAATAATTTGACATCTATAAAAGCCTTCAGCAAGTTTTGAATAACAAGACTAAGAGTCTTAAGTGTTTTTTTTCTAGTTAATTTCTTCGGACCTATTTTGGGTCTAAGATTTAGGATTTTCTGATTTTTAAAAAAATGTATTCTCTATTAAACATACAATCAAGGATTGTGCATATCATTATCTATTTGACAGGTCTTTGTGTGTTATCTTCCTGTTAAAATCTCACTCTGAAGTGAGGTGGCGTAACCCTCCAAGGAGTCTGTGAAAATACTGACAGATTAAGCAGCAGAAACAAATTTGAGGGGTTCATCATGGAATAAAGACATTGGAAACCCTGGGGCAACTCAGAGAGATTATATTATTAAAGGAATTGAGATAGAATATGAAGGATTGTACAGCAGCATCTTCCTATGCAGAAGATTGTCCCTGATGTTAGAGGAGTGTTTAGCAGTGTGACCTAAGAATGCTTTCAGATATCACTGGGAGGGACTTTAGGAATGTGAACACAGAACTGGGAACCAGGAAGCTCAGCTGTGCAGTGACCCTTAACCATGCACACCCTTGCACTGTGGAGAGACACTTAAATGGCCCAAGTATTCTCTTGCAGCTAAAATATAGATTTCCATCTGAAGCATTGAGGTGGTTCTCTCCAGAGTGTTCTGGACTGAGCACATAGAAGTTCCCCAATAGTTTTTGGTGCAGTGATGATGTGTAAGGCTATTGGGAATAATCAAGGATCCTTCCTTCTGACCTTTGGGGGTTAGAAAAAAAAGAGGGAAGAATTATGGAGAAGGCAAGGGTTGAGCTATTGGAGTTAGTGTCTGAGAATACACACAGTGACTGTCAGCAGAAAACAGTCTACCCATCCTGATGAGAAGCAAAGTGCAGCCTATTAGATATTGAGACAAGTGACAGCTGTCGCCAACTCTAAATGCAAGTCAACCAATCAGAACAAAGAGTTAAGTCAGTTAATTTCCTCCATTCCTCTTCATAGAGCTGAAATGACATTCATAGTTTTGTTAGAGACTCAAAAAATCAAGAGTTGATAACTTTAAAAAAGAAGTTAAATCTTCTTTGATTTCTAGTAATAGAGCAAACTCAAAAGACATATCTCAGTGACCATGATCAAATTAGGTGTTATGTATTGCAAAGGTGTTTGTATGTTAAAGTTGAAAGTATTGAAATGAATATCCAGGGGATGTCTAATTTTTATGAAACTCCAGTCCATTGTGTTTGAAATAACTATAGTGATTAGAATATATTTAAGTATTGGAAAATATTTTTAAATGAATGAATGAATATTTTATGATTTGTTTTAAGAAAAGCTTGACAATTCTCTTCTAATATTTGCAAAACGGAAAGCCTTTGTTTACAGACTGTAAAGTGTTGGATTAGTCATGGTGGGTGCTTTATATTACTTAAGTTACTTCATACTAACACAGTGAGGTAGGCATTTTGGATACACTTTACAAAAGAAAAATTAAAGTACAGCATGATTGGGTAGTACAGAGTCCATGATAATGAGATCTTTTTTTCTATTGTTTTTATATTAAGGAAAGGTGGTTTAATTAATGTTGTAGATTTCTCTTTTTCTTATTGTAACTATATGAATTATGATGCTATTCCATTAGATATGTAGCTTAGTGGAAGAACACTTGCCTAGTGTGTTCAGGGTTCTGGGTTTTATCTAATAATACTACAAAAATAGTAGCTCTTCCTCTAATTAGGAAGTTGCAATTACTCATGGTTTTCTAGTTGCCAAACATTACCTAGTTGTGGTTGTATAGGTAGGTACTGTTCATATATTTAAAGTAAGATGGTACAACTGCTTCCAAGAAACAATAATACATTTTCCAGAATGTTATTTCACACATATGTATATACACATATATAAATATATGTGTATATATATGGTGTGTGTGTGTGTGTGCACACGCGCGCACGTGCATTGGTGAATTGCTATGCATGTTTAGTTCCCTGGAACTGGAATTATAGACAGTTGTAACCTGCCATATGAGTGCTGAGAATTGAACCCAGACCTCTGGAAGAGCAGCCAATGTTCTTAACTACTGAACCATCTGTCTCCCCAGTCCTCCTCTCGGATATTTTAAAGGGGGTCAATAAGGAGCACAGTTTTGGAGCTGAAGGAGTGAGGGTCCGGAAACTGTGGATGACTTCCAGTGCATCAGGTTTTAAACACTCCTGCTCACTTCGTGGTTTTATTGGAATTCTAAAGGAGCTTTAAAAATTCTAACTTGTCCAGGTCCTGGCAAGTGTCTTGAAAGTTACATACATATACTATACCTCAGTCTCCTTATCACCCACCAAATGAGGATGACCACGAAGTCACATGGGGCTGTTAGGACTTTAAGATACATTACATTTACAAAGCACTTTAAATAACTTCAAGTTGCAAGTACTATAAAGTATTAAAGAATTACATTAAATTTTGTTCTTGAAAATAAAATAATTAAATTTATATTTATTTCATGTATACAAGTGTTTAATCTGTATGTATAAATGTGTACCAAGTACCTGCATAGACCAAAAGACATTGTTGTTGGATCCTTGGGAAATGGAGTCACAGATGGTTGTGAGCTTCCATGTGGGTGCTGGGAACAGAACCCCAGTCTTCTGCAAGATCAGTGAGTTGTTTTGCCCATTGAACCATCTTACCAGTCTATGAAAATAAAATGTTTTCTAAAACATGTCTTTTAAAAATCATGTAAATCTCTAACTTTCATTGTTTTCTGTTATTGATATAAAAATAGATGTAGACTTCAGATGATTCAAAAGCTTTCAACATCAAAGAATTAAAATATTTGACTATCTGTATGTCCCATTGTTCACCATGGCTGGGAAACATTGTAAAGGAGACCTTTATTTGGAATTTAATTATTGCTTGAACATCTTCTTGCAGCCAAGCATCACTGTGATTGACATCTAGCAAGACAGCAACAACTAGAGACTGTTCTTGGCTATTTGTTAGTCCATTGTCTTCACTTTAGAAAGTCTACAAAGACAGGATACAAGCAAGGGACATAAAATTATGGCAAACAGCCAACGTTACCTCTATAGATCCTATGATCCTAGAGTCTGAGATCATCAGGTTCTTGATTTAGAAGAATCTGAACGTTGTTAGTATACTACTGGAAAGACATCCCATTCCAACCTAGGTATATATCTGCTCATCTTTTGTACGGTACACAATTGGTTTGTCAGCCTGTTCAGGGTAATTTCCAAGTATTTAGAGCAAATGATGCTCAGATGCCTAGTTTTTAGCAGGGAAGATCAAAGAGTTAATACTGAGATCCCTCTGTTCCAGCTTCGCTGTTTGCCAGAAGTGTCTGTCACTATCAAATACGGAGACATTGGAGCATCCGTCAGTGCTTCCAAGGAGGTCCATTAGTGCTAATTTCTTTAAATCTGAAATTTGGCCAATAAGAGGACTTTATCTGTCTTACAGCCAAATACAGCTAATGTTTTGCCAAGTAATACTGAATGTCGTATTATTAACAAAAGCAGAGGCAATGAGAGAAAACAAAACAAAATAAGAGCTAAGTGCCTTTTTTGTTTATGGAATATTTTGGTTTCCTTTTTAGAATTTGAGAGGATAATGATATGATGAGTCACAGTAAATCCTTGGGAAAGTTACTAAATTTCTCTGGAATTCAGAAATTTTATCTTGGAAAAATGGAGTGTGCCATTTCCTTTTTGTTGTTGTTGTTTTCATGTTTTGATAATATAGGGACTCTTTTCCACAGGTGTAGTTAATAGGATTTGGAAGAAATGAAGAATTTGAACACTGAAAGAACAAAAAGTCAATCTTGTTCAAAATTCTTTATGGAACATTGGAGTTGACATTAATGTTACAGATCTTACAATCCATGTTTTTTTTTTTTTCCACTTAGAGATGAGAGAACCAAACATCAGAACGGACCCATTATTTGCCTTTGATCTTTGCTTTTAGAAGCAAAACTAGTACCAAGGCTGTGTCCTGCTCTAGCCATAGGCAGCGTTATTTCCACAAAGAGCATTGCTTAAAATATTTAATCTGAGTTTTAAAAATGTCACGTGAAATCTGGAAGCGAGCCAACTGCTTTATGATTTTTATCCCTTTTTTTGAATTATTAGCTGTAATTCTGCACAGGTCACAGTGTTATGGAAGGGGCCATTGAAGACAGAAAGATTCATGGGTTTTAGACTTCATGCTGCAATAAATCAATGCAGGAAGTAGAGGGTATTTTGGGGGTGCAGGATGACAAACATAATAGATGACAACACTAACTTCTGCCAGCCCCAGCAGCAAAATGTGTCAAGAGATGAACCTCAGAAACCAAATGAAAAAGGAATATCCACCATGGACTTTTCTGCAGAGGAGAGTGATCTAGCTCTCAACAGTCCCCAGGTTTGGTTATTTGTTTGTTTACATATTTATTTCATTGCAGTGTTAATCCACAATAGACAAGAAAAGAAAAAATCATAACCTATTCTTATTGGCAAAATAGCACCTCTAAGGACAACTATTCTGTGTGAGGCAAGAAAGCAACTTGTATGCTTGAAACAAATTTGCAAAAGCTCTTTAAAGAGAATAATTGCATTTTGAATTACCTTTTGAGTTATTCACATTCTTATATCCCACCATATAAGAATGGCTTGTTTGTCTGTTCATAGCACTAAATTCTAAGTCCAGCAGAAAAAGAGGCTTCCAAATATATCTGGTGCCAGCACATCACAGGTCCTAAATAAACCTTTGCTGAAATAATGAATGAGGAAACTTGCTGTGGGACAATGGCCTTGTATTGCTTTAATAAACTGCTGATTGGCCAGTAGTCAGGCAGGAAGTATAGGCAGGATGACCAGGCAGGAAGTATAGACTGGGCTACTAGAACAGGAGAATTCTGGGAAGGGGAAAGACTCAGTCTGCAGTTGTAACCCACATGCAGAGGAAGCAAAATGAGAATGCCTCACTAATAAAAGGTAACCAAGCCACATGGCTGACGCAGGCAAGAGTTATGGGTTAATATAGGATGTAAAAGTTAATAAGAAGTTAATAAGGATGCCAACCAGTTTATGATTAATGTAGACCTCTGTTTGTTCTTTAGGGATGAAATGGCTGTAGGACTGGGTGGGACAGAAACCTCTGTCAACACAAACCCTTCCTCTGTTCCAAGCCCTTGTATAATAGGAACACTAATGGTAAAATTTAGGCAGAAAATACTGACATGATAATGTATACAATTATTTACTTTAATTAATCAAGCAGAAAATGTTTTTAAACCTTGCTTGATACACTAATGCTAAATAACTCTCCCCCCCATTTGTCCATATATCATTATTTGTAAGTGTTCTTCCAAAGAGTCATTGGTCTGGTTTGAGGTCTCTGGTTTCTTCTACACTATTGATGCTGGGGCCTCCCTGGGACTCTTCGTGGATATCCTGTTGTTAATATCCTGCAGTATGGGGTCTGTATATCGGGCCCTTTAATGTGTCCAGCAGATCATAGATGTGGTAGATATTGGGGCAACCCAAGTCATAATCTTCATCTCAGTCTGGGGACCTCTAACACTGGTCACTACATAACTTTTATGATAGTTTTTCCTGCTGTAGAAGTGGGAGTTTCAGTTATCTACGAAAATGTAGAATATAAAAGCTGTGCTATAATTTTCATTTGTTTACTTTCTCCTCTACAATTTTTAATAGGGAGTTGATGTTTTATAAATGTAAGTCTTGGCCTCAAAAGAAAGTTTGTTTCCAAGGCAAGTTTATGTGTATCTTTATGTGAGTACGTACATGTGAATGCAGTACCCGTAGAAGGCAGAAAAAGGTGTCGGATCTCTTCCTGCTGGAGTCATAGGTGATTATGAGCTGGTTGACATGAGTGCTGGGAACTGAACTCTGGCCCTCTGGGGGAGCAGCCAGAGCTCTAACCTGCTGAGCCTGATCTCTCTCCCTGTGAAGCAGGTTGTATTCATCTCAAGAACTGTAACGATGGCAACCTTTGAGAGCTTGCTCTCAGATAATGATAGAGTGGCTGAAAGCAAGATAACGAAAACTGTTCTTCCTGCCCAAATGAACTATCACTGGCCTCCTGCAGACCAAGAGGGTGAAGAGGCTAGGATGGTGGCAGGAGCTGGATTGGGGATAGGGTGTTTGCTCTACTAAACCCGAAGAAATAAAAGATAATCTCCTCAAAGGTGTTTGGATCTTTACAACAGCTGACCATTCAAAGAATAAAGTGTTTAGAAGCCATCTAAACAAAACAGTCTTTGTCACCTTCCTGCCCCGTGGAGTAGGTCAGTAATCTAAAATCTAAAATCAATGGTTTGGAGTTTCTTGCATTCCAAACATGCCATCCAAGCAATTTGCAACAAGCACTAAGATACCAGCAGAAAGCTACACTGCATCGTTATCAACTCTATTATTTCCAGTACCACACAGACCATTTTGCTTCATGCTGTGCAACAGCTTATAAGTTTTTCAGTTGTATTTTATTTTTACTACTGCCCCCTTTGGGTTACATAAAATGCTAAAATTATATATGTATATATACTNACACTGCTGCCGTTCCTCCTTTCAGACTACAGGCAATGAAGCACAACACAGTCTAAACCACTCACATGGCAGCGTGGCAATGCTTGCTTCCTGAGTTCAGCCAATTTTGCCATTCTTATAATTGCTGCTTTTCACCTCTCCAGTGAGCACAAGTAGAGTGCATTCTAATTTGAACTTGAACTTGAATCTAGAGGTCACAGACAGATTATGCAACAGGAGGGGGAAGGTTACAAAATGTTAAAATAGCTGGGCATTTCTACCACAGTACAAGGGCATAAAAGTGAACTCCCAAGCCCCAAACATTTTGCATCTACTGGCAAAACATTGCTTTGTCAGATAACACTGGGGACAGCTCACCCAGAGATAGAGAGTTGCTTAAAGGGCCATGGAGGAAAATTTCTAAGATTAGCAGATAAGACAAAGGAGAAAAAAAATTCAATTCTCTTTGTGAATGAAATAGGTAGATATTATGAGATCTTTTTTTGAAACTCTGAAGAAAAAAAAATCTGAGTTTAAAAGCTTAAATGTGGACTGAGGGACTGTGTCCTTTCTCTCCCTGCTGGGTTCATTTAGGATAAATCCCAGGCTGTCCTGCGTTTTAGTTGGAGACTCTCACAGTGGGGGTGATTGGACTTTCTCTGCCCTAGGCACAACATATGCTACTTCCCATCCCTTTAATAGGCATTAGTTCTGCAGACGGCACTGGTCAAATGTACATTATTCACAATCACTTTAATGCAAATATGCAAGGCTGAGGGAGAAAATATGTCACAAAGAGGCAGTCATCCATTTCTCTTCTTTTCCGTCCTTTCCTTTATGGGTCCCTTCCTATATGTATTTTACGATAAATATAGTGTAGAAATAAATCAAAGACTATGTAATAGCTACTGGGAGAACCATGAATTAGCTTCCTAAAAGTATGCCAGAAATGTCTTTTATTTTTATTAAAAGAAGCCTTTAAGTTTTTTTTTTTAAATTTTATTGTTCCCTTTCTTTTTGTGACTTGGCTTTTTTTTTTTTTTTAAATTAAGTGTGATCCCTGCCTATCCTCTGATGCTGTCAATTTGTAATCAAAGAAGAGAACTATATTTAATCTGGTCAATGAAAATAAAACACACAATTAGTTTTGTGATGCCGCACTTCCAGCCTCTATCGAAAGAATGGTTTGATTTCTCAATAACAAGACATCTGATCTGTAGCAGAACATTTCTAGGGCAGATTTGCAAATGTCCTATCCAGGCATGCATCCTAAGCCTGTGCCCAGATTATGTGGTATTTGCCTGTGTAAACCCGAGTTTAACAAAACGAACTGCCAAATACGGAAAGACGCCTGGGTTTCTGATATTCCCATTTCTGCGAAGTTAAACACTTATGTTTTGTTTTAAAGTGTATCCGGTGAATTTATTTATATACAACTATTTGTCACACAAGGCAACTTGACATGCTAAGCCTGGATTTACATTAAGCACATGAAAGTTTTGCTATGTGTGGAATGAAAAGCTGAAACGCAACCATCTGCACATGATATTTCGAGGTACATAAAAATGGTGCCAGGGACTTTGAGAAGCCCATATGTATGAGCAGCCATACAGGAATTAAAAAAATATGCACAGTAATATAACATTTGGAAGACATTGTGCTTCTTAACAGAATGCAATTAAAATGTTAGGCAAATCCTGCCTTAGTCTAAGGTACAAGAGTAGCAAGCATTTGCCATATGAAGGAAACAATATGGTTTTATTGTGACTCCATTCTGTTAATTTAATGATCTATGTCAATGTGCTTACATATCGAGTGATGTACTTTCCTGTCTTTCCAAAAGCACTCATTCTAATCCACCTTTATGCTTGCTTGCTTATCCTTATCCTTATGCTTATGATTAAACGAGGAAATAAAAGCCAAATGAAGAATCCACTCACCCATTAGTCCTCGCCATGTCATTTTAAGGTTGTCTTCACCTACGATAATTACATTAACCATGTCACATGTTTCCTTCTCCCTAAATTACTTCTAGCTGATAAAGGCAATCACCCAAAAGATGGGGTAGTGTCCTCAGCGCCTCCTACCTGGTGATTTAGGTGGATACCTAATACTGCCAATGGAAGGCACACCTGCAAACATCTCACTCTGTAAGGATGATGGCTCCAATTGCTCGCTTACAAGAGGGAGTAAGCAAACCCTTTCTGTGCAGATCCAGGCAACTTATTTAAGAGCGATTTACTTCACATAGGATTAAATAGTTTTAATGATTTCGTAGCATTTTTTTGTGTACATTGCTGTAAACTTGAAAACTGACAGATATGTCTTTGATTTTTCCATAAACTGCCCAAATGAATTCTATTGTGGACTATTGTGATGAATTAAATATTTTTACAGTTATAGGCAGATGTATTCTGGTTATAAAACCAATCTTTTATTCTCTCATTGCTCCAAGGGATAAGCATGAGAAACTATTATTTCAGTTCACTTCAAAATATACTATATTTCAACCAGAAAAGTTAAAACAACTAAAATGATCATCTTAGGTGGGATGTATTTGTTTTCACCTTAATTTAAAGAGAAAAAGACAGGCTCAATGTCCTTTATTTATGGCTAGAAACCAAATATGAGTGAGTACATCCCATGATCCTCTTTTTGGGTCTGGCTTACCTCACTCAGGATAGTGTTTTTCTATTTCCGTCCATTTGTAAGCAAAATTCAAGAAGTCATTGTTTTTTACTGCTAAGTAGTACGCTAATATGTATATATTCCATACTTTATTCATCCATTCTTCCATTGAAGGGCATCTCGGCTGTTTCCAGGTTCTGGCTATTACAAACAATGCTGCTATGAACATAGTAGAGCATATACTTTTGTTGTATGATAGGGCATCTCTTGGGTATATTCCCAAGAGTGGTATTGCT
>NW_026068106.1:1093620-1135061 GCF_014885135.2 Alexandromys fortis
AGAGCTACAGTACAGAAAACAGCCCTGTATTGGCATAAAAACAAACAGGAGGACCAATGGAACAGAATTGAAGACCAAGAGATTTATCCACACACCTACGAACACCTGATTTTTGAGAAAAAAAAATAAATGGAAAAAGAAAACATATTTAATAAATAGTGCTGGCATAACTGCATATCAACATATAGAAGAATGAAAATAGATCCATATCTATCACCATGTGCAAAACTCAAATCGAAATGGATCAAAGACCTCACCCTAAAGCCAACCACGCTGAAACTCATAGAAGAGAAAATGCGAAATACACTCGAATGCATTGGCACAGGAGACCACTTCCTAAATATAACCCCAGTAGCACAGATACTGAAAGATTAATAAATTAATTAATTAGCAATAATAAATGGGACCTCCTGAACCTGAAAAGCGTCTGTAAAGCAAAGGACACCATCAACAAGACAAAACAACAGTTTACAGAATGGGAAAAGATCTTCACTAACCCCACATCAGACAGAGCTCTAATCTCCAAAATATACAAAGAATTCAAGAAATTGGTCATCAAAAGAACAAATAATCCAATAAAAAATGGGTTACAGACCTAACCAGAGAACTCTCAACAGAGGAATCTAAAATGGATGAAAGACACTTAAGAAAATGCTCAACATCCCTAGCCATTAGAGAAATGCAAATCAAAACAATTCTGAAATTCCATCTCACACTTGAAAGAATAGCCGAGATCAAAACACTGATGACAACTTATGTTGGAGAGCATGTGGAATAAAGGGAACACTCCTGTATTGCTGCTGGGAGTGCAAACTGGTACAGTCCCATTGGATATCAGTATGCTAATTTCTCAGAAAATTAGGAAACAATCTTTTTCAAGACATAGCAATACCACATTTGGGATATATCCAAAGGATGCTCAGCCGTACCACAAGGATGTGTGTTCAATTATTTTCATAGCAGCATTGTTTGTCACAGCCAGAACATGGAAACAACCTAAATGTCCCTTGACCGAGGAATGCATAAGAAAAATGTGGTACATTTACACAATGGAGTACTACACAGCAGAAAAAAATAATGACACCTTGAAATTTGCAGGCAAATGGATGGATCTAGAAAGCACCCTATTGAGTGAAGTAACCCAGACCCAGACAGACAAGTATCATATGTACTCGCACATAAGTGGCTCTTAGACATAAAGCAAAGAAAACCAGCCTGCAATTTACAATTCCAGAGAACTAGACAACGATGAGGATCCTAAGAGAGACGTACATGGATCTAATCTACATGGGAAGTAGAAAAAGACAAGATCTCCTGAGTAAATTGGGAGTATGGGGACCATGGGAGAAAGGGAAGGGATAGGAAGGGAAGGGAGAAGAGAGAAATGCATAGCTCAATAAAATCAATTAAAAAAAATTCTGAGGCCTTGGGCAGAGTCGTGGTGTTACAGTAGTGAGCCAGGAGCTTTCATGGTGGGCACAATAACCCCCCTGTCAAACTATCATTTTTGGTTCTTGTTTAAATAACAGCTTCTAATTTCTCCTCTGGCTTTCCTGTCCTTGCTCTCCTTTCTGGCTTTAGTTGTTGTTGGTTTGTTTGTTTTGGCTTTGGAGTCTCACCTCTACAGAAAACGTCCTTTAGAAACGGTCATTAAAGTCTTACAGGACACTGGACACTAGGCGCCGTCCTTCCAGGCCTTTTGGCTTTAAGCCTCCATACAGTTTTCATGACAGTGTTTTGAAACACCATAATGAACCCAAGCATGCAGACAGACACCTGAAGTAACATAAACACAGCTCAGATAGCTTTGGCTTAGACATGACCGAAGTGTTGCTGGGATAAGGAAGCTATAGGTTTGAGGATTTTGAAGAATGTTTTTTTTTTTTTTTATCCATTTTGCAATACTATTATTGAGTGGATGTGGATATCTTGGTTTGAATTTAAATAATGTTTGCTTCCAACTTGATTCCTACTAATTTTTGAATCAACAACCAGAGTTAGTGCCAATAACTTGAAATCTAAAGTGAGATATGGGATCAGATTCAAGATTCTACTTAGTAAGTCGTTTACTTTGTAAAAAATCCAGATATTCTCATTATTTATTTGTTCTTGAGTGAGTTTTGGAACTTTAAATTTTCATAGAACTTTTCCTTTTATAAGAATAAAATTTAAGCCGGGCGATGGTGGCGCAGGCCTTTAATCCCAGCACTCGGGAGGCAGAGGCAGGCGGATCTCTGTGAGTTCGAGACCAGCCTGGTCTACAAGAGCTAGTTCCAGGGCAGGCTCCAAAGCCACAGAGAAACCCTGCCTTGAAAAACCAAAAAAAAAAAAATTTAAATTCATTTTCTGGCTACAGAACACACAGTGGTGCCAGCCATTGTGCTTGTTGCCCTTGCCGGAATTTTACTCATTTATTCCTGAAAATATTAAATATACAGTTGGTAATTAATAAAGTTTGTTAATTGTTTTGAGTGAAACAAATTTTGGGTAAGTAATATTTTTTTTCTATTATGTTAAATTTTTCTATTGTTTCATCCTTCATCTTATTACTATTGTTTTCCTCAATTACTCTTTCATTTAACTTTATATTCTTTTTAAAAATCCCTTGAGGATATCAATTTTGTTAACAATGTGAATCATTAATTTGAGATTATCCCCCCCCAAAAAAATATTTCAAGGCTACTGTTTCCCCTCTGTTGCTGCAAGAGCTGCAAACTTAAAGGTTTCAGTTGATGATTTTATTTTCATTTGCTTTAAAACACTTGTTGTTTGTGTGATGGGGTCCCCCCCTCCGTTTGTGTGTGTATGTGTGTAGGCCAGAGGCCAATGTCTCCTGTCTCAGTCACTCCAGCAGTAGGAGTACAGGTACATACCACAATGCCATGACTTTCACATGGGTCCTGGGGATCTGAACTCAAGTTCTCAAGCTTGTACACCAGGCATTTTAACAAATGAGCCATTTCTCCAAGCCCCTACTTTAAAACGTTTTGATTTTCACTAGTTTTTGTAACTTTTCTTATGATACTCCCGGGTAAGGTTTTGAGTTTTAGTTAATTTTTATTAGCACACAAAATAGCAAGTGTCCTTATGGCACTCCCACAAGTTTTGCTTTCCCCAGTGAATTGTCTTCATAACCTTTATTTAAAGTTTACTGACTGTAAATATTGTTGAAATAAGGAGCGGCGGGGCTGCGTCCCCAACACCCCGGCCGCTTGGCTAGCTCATGCCCGAAATAACAACACACAAACTGTATTCATTTAAGAACTGCTTGGCCCGGCTAGTTCCAGATTCTTATTGGCTAGCTCTTACATATTGTTCTAACCCATTTCTAATAATGTGTGTAAGCACCCCAAGGTGCACTTACCGGGAAGATTCTAGCCTAAGTCCATCGTGTGTTGGAGTTGCCTGGGAGAGCTGAGCATGGCGTCTCTGCTCCCGAGCTGTCGGCTCTCTCTCCGGAAGCAGAGCAGAGTCTGACCTCACTTCCTCTTCCGCCCAGCATCCTATCCTGTTTATTCCACCCACCTATCTTTTAACCTATCAGGACCAGCAGTTTCTTTATTGCTCAGCCAATGAAATCAACAGATTGATATATGACACTCCCACATCAAAATATGAGTATTATTTCCCGACTCTTAATTTTATATTTATTGCTAGGCCAGAATGCCTTTAATAGTAAATTGAGTAAGTTTTGGAACTTGGAGTTCACTTAGCTTTGTAATAAACTGACAAACTCTTCCAAAAGTGAATGCGCCATCTGTATTTCCACTAAGAGTGACTAGATAGCCCTGTTGTGCCAACGCAACAGCCCTTGCCAATACTAATGCTGCCAAATGCTTTGGATTTTGCTCATTTTTAGAGCTACATAGTGTTATCTCCCTGTTTCAAGGTTTACTCTCAGATTACAAGTAAAATTGAACTTTAATTTATTAATTGAATATGTTCATTGGCAACTTTACATATGCATATAATTCATTCTGAAAACTCTCCTGACCACCTTCTCTCATTTCTTCCCTATCCCTGTCACCAAGCCCCACCATATAGGGCCCTTTCCCATGCTCATATTATTTTGTTCATTACCCACAGGATTGAATCTGTGTTGACCATAAGTATGTTATATGGTAGGCTCATCAGTGACTACGCAGATGAAGGTAGTAACTCCCCTACCACAGGTTCCATCAGTAGTCACTACCCTCATAGAATCTAACCATCAGCAGGGAAGGGTAGGGCCCCATGAACCCTCCACACCCATGGCTGACTGTTGACAGATACAGTCTTGTACAGGCCCAGTGTTTGGTAACTACAGCTACATAAGTATGTGACTGAAATGGTTGTCTCCTTTGATAAAATACCTTGCCTAGAATTTGGACTCTTTGCAAACTGGGTGATTTGTTTCCCCATTCTTAAGCTGTAAGAGAGTTGGTATACTTTAAATGAAACTCCCCTATCAAATATATATTAAAAAATATACCCTCTTAGTGTGTGGCTCTGCTTTCTCTGCCCTTTAAGTTTTATTAAATTTTCCATGCCTCTGTCTTCTCAAGTGTAGATGAGGGACCCTAGTAGAATTCCCCAGGGTTATATCAGTCAAGGATCAGCTCTTTAAACAAAGAAGAGAATGTTGGGTATTTTCATCATTGTGGCATTTATTTCAGGATAATTATGTCCTTGGGAAAATATTGGAAGTTCTGTAACAATGGGATGAACCACAAGTCATGCTTCTCGGAGTGCTTCTGAGAACAAAACTGCAGTTAGTCTGTGGGTAGGGCTGTTGCCTCTGTTCCTTTCAGAAAGGTGAGGGGGTACAAGACAGCCATTGGGCCACATGTCAGTTATTCATTGACATCAGGAAATTGTTGCTATCACTTTGCTTTGCTCCCATTGGGTCATCTCTGAATTGGGTCATGTCTGAAAATTGGGAGACTGAGCCTAAATGTTGTGACTTCTATTGGTTATTAAAAATATAAAGCTATAGGCACCATTTTGTCTACATGTTGGGGCAACATCTGTTGTGGTCCAGCCTCAATGGGTTCATACATTCAAGGGTAGGAGCATGTGGATTAGAAATGTTAGGTAGAAAAAACAGAGACATAAAAGAAATACAGAGACACAGGATAGAGTAAGGAGAACAACCCAGTGAGTATTGAATCCACCCGTGTTTATTTCTTATGATTTAAATACCATAATCCAAAAGAGGGAAAGAAAGCAAAGTCTTTTTAAAGCATGATGCAAGGAAGAAACAAAGTGATTCCCATCTTAATACCCAAAATACCCACACCCTAGGTCAAGACATCCTATTAGTAGTCACATCTTAAGTCATATCTCCTGTCTATAACATTGAAGGAGCAAGAATAGGCCTGAACTCTCTGACCTTTCATCACAGTGGAGCGGATCTATTTCTGTGGGCTTGAACATCTGCACCCTACTTTTTTTGAAAGAAGAAAACTCATTGTAAGTCCCTGGGGATGTAACCTCTATTTACTTCTTTCTTTCCAGTTTTGTTGGTTTGTATCTAACTTGTATAACCTACTTTGTGAGTCTAATGTGCTTTGTAACTGTCAACAATTCTGGACACATGTTTTCAATGTTCTAGCATTTATAACAGAGCAAAATATAGTAGAAGAAGATGAGAAACTTGCTCAGAATCAATAAACTATGCCTGGTTCAGTAACTGAGGCCTATGAGATGGCTCAGTGGGTAAATATGTTTGCCACCATGATGACTTGAGTTTCATTTGCCGGACCCGTATAGAGGAAAGGCAAAAACTGACTCCCACAAATTGTCCTATGATCTCTGCATGTACTTTGCCTTCCTACCAACACAATAATAATAATAATAATAATAATAATAATAATAATAATAATAATGTTTTTAGAAATCTTTTAAAAAGAGTTAAATTAAAGAAGTTCTCTTGAAGCATTTAACTTAGAGAGTGTCAGTTTTGTTCATGTTGTGACCCAATAAATGTGATACTGTAACTACCCCACTGTCATTCAGGAATCTCGATTTGCTGATGGCAGACGTCACAGGCATGGCTTTGAGGTGGTCCATGATTCCTTGGTGTGGGCTGTAGTGCCTCATTCATGGCCTTATGGAGTCAAGGTTTTAGAATAACTGCTTGTTAACTCCTTGCAAAAAAGTTTTGCTAACTCTTCACCTTAGGACTTCTCTGAGTTTGGTTCTCATTATTTCCTTTTCTTGACTTTGAATTCTCATATGCTTTTTACACAAGTTGCTTTACCATACCTCCCCCACCTCCACATCGAATATTGAGCTTAGTTCCATGACTTCATCTTGTTTTTTTTCTCTTGCTTATAGAATAGATCTGACCTTCTCCCCTATTTCTCTCATATTGATTGCTAACTGACCTTGGTTTTGCAATAGCACTCTGTGACTCACTTGCATCTCTGTATGTTATAGACATACTTGAGTTTTTTGTGTTGTATTTTGAAGCTGATTTCTATTTCATAGATGCAATGTATCAGATGATTTCGAGCCCATTTTAAGATATCAGATATCTTATTTGTAGTTTGTGCATAGCCTAAACTGTTTTTTCTTTCCAGGCAATTCTAAGTCAGTCCATATTTCATAAATATTTAATTGGCAACATTTTAACTTATTCATATTTGAATCATCAGAGTGCTTAGAGAAGAAAAACATCCAAAGGTGGGTAAACCTTTATAATCATTTTTTTAAGAAGCAGTATGTTCTAAGTAAATTAATTTATCTTTCCACACTCAAAGTTGAATTTCAAACTTGGCCCTTTGACTATGGGAAAAGTTTTTTTTTTGATTGTGGAAAATATTTATGCCATCAATCGTAAATTGGCAAAAAAAAAAATATCGCTTTTAGTTCTTTGTACTTAAAGCCTCAAGATTAACAATGGTCAAGGGACAGCCAGCAATCAGGGAACATAATAATGAATTTCAATGCACATTTTATTTTCTATTCCTGCTTTGCCTAAGACCTCATTCAGTGTTTCAACTTGAGATTTTCTATACTTTGTGTTAACAGCACATTTTCCATCAAAAATTGAAACTCCTAGAATGTCTTAGTTTGGAGTCTCAGAAACAAGAGCAACATTAGCCACGATAGCTGCTAATACATGTCATTAGTTATAATGTGCTTTGTTGACCTCAAGGTAGTAGTCTCTGGTCCTTGACAGCATGAGGGTGTGTTGGAAGACTAGAGGGACAGGACAGACGAATCCTTGTTCAAAGATGGGATGAAACTTTATTTCTGCCAACACTCACCTAAGTCACAAGCCCATGTTCTCTTAGGAATATTAACATTATTTTTTTTTTTGTAAACCCAGAGCAGCTAAAATTTTAAGCACTTCAATAGAACTTTTACAAAAAGTAATGAGTATTTTCTCTGTAGCTGGGACTTAAGATGAGGGTTATGTCTTCAGACTGTTTTATCAAGGAGAACTCTCTGTGGTATAAAACAACGTGAAATTTCCTTACAAATCTACTATTCTATTTTTATTTTAAAGTTGAAGAGGAAGAATGAAAGTGATAGGTAAAATTAAATATAAAAAAATATAGTCAGGTATGAAGTGATTAAGAATATGAATATTTTTCTACTTTGAGATATAGAGATAATATGAATATTCTTAGCTATAAAGCACACACATATAAAATATGCTTTGGCACTTTTATCCACTCATCCTTGAAATACAGTATACTGTGTACCCTGAGATTATTCACAGAAGTTGGAAAGGTCTAGAACCTCATCCAGGCTAAGTGCTCTGATATCTGTGCAACTATGTAAGGTATATGGAAAAATACTTTCTAGATATATTGTTTCAGAGAAAAAACAACAGCCTTAACTCAATGGGACAACTCAGGGAGAGATGGGGGGAAGGAAAAAGGAGCCAGTCTCTTCAGATGAAAGAATGTGTCAGTACCTGATTGCGGTTGCATGGGGTCATGCGAGTGGGTTCTGGCCAGTGGACTGTGGATTGTGATTCAGACTATCTCCAGCTTTAACACACAGAAATAGCTCCCATATCATTTTTCTATGAATTTAGTTTTACCCATTTGTGTGTATATGTGTGTGTGCATGCACACATGTGAGAGTGTGTGTGTGTATGTGTAAACATGCAGATTATGTAATTAAAAACACCACTTAGATCAGAGACTTTAGTTTTTATTCTCAGTGTCTCTGACATGCAGTCAACACTGATGACCATGAGCTTGGGGCAGCATCTCTCCAAAGGTTCGTAAAACGAAGAAGAAACACTATGAAACTGATTTTCTCACTGTTTTAAAAATTACGCTGGGAGGCAACTTGTTAGCTTGCACTGCATTATTCTAGATGCAAAGGAAAAAAATGTGTAATTTCTCATGTGCGCAGAATGCCTGTGGCCACTACAGCATCAGTCTCTTGTGGAGCCCTGATGAAGAAGGTCTGCCTAAGAGCTTACTGTAGCTACTGGGTAGAAGGGGTTTGGGGTCTCTGGTACCTGGGAAGCACAAAGCACTGCTGATGACTCCAGGTGGATTGTAACTACAGTGGGAAAGAACTTGTGATTCTTGAAGAGTGGAGCTATTTGTTGTATCAGTTAGTCTACCATAACTAATACCAACAGCATGTGCCCATATAGTGTGGCTGTAGAAGGCCCAGGGACCCAGGGACTCAGACACTTTATTCCTCTGTATAGTGGTTATGTATTTCTTCTGGGTTAGGTTGACTGAAGGGATAAGAGAGTTTAGCTAATGACAAGACAGCTAGGCAGTGGCCATATTATTAAGATCCTTTGTATTGCTGCTTTCTTTTAAAGTCTGTTTTACCCTTGAAGTAAAGGGTTTCCATTTGTTCTAAGAGTTCTCTGTGAATATACAACTTAACCATTTAAAACCTCTAAATATTTCTGTCCAACTAATCCTGTATTATAAATAGAAAACAATACCTTAATAAGATCCCCAAGCTCCCAGATAATAACACACCAGTGTGTGTTCTGTAGTGATGAAAGCAGGACAAATAAAACTGGGGGAACGTCCCCTATTCTTGTGAGATATAGGCACTGCCTGTTGCCTACTTCCTCTCACTACTAAAAGCCTTGGAGATATTCAAAGAAAGCAGTCAAGAAGCCAGTGCTTAAGCAAACATCTTTTTATATTTTATTTTCTATGCTGTTACACAATTAATGCATCAGCTTACTGAACCAAGCAGAGCAACGAAACAATACAATTAGGAATAGTAAGCCTAGGGCAACAACAGCTACTCATGCTTTCCGTAAAGACCTCCAGTGTCGGCATCTGAAGTGGAATACTGAGTAAGCACCACCCTGTGGATGTGCACTCAGCTAGGAATATTAACACAAAGATGAGCAATCTGGAGGGACCACTAATCTTCACCTTCACCTCCGAGCGCAGGGGAAGGAGTTCATGAACAGAACCCCCTTTGCTTGATTTTGCTTGGCTTTTGTTTACAGTGATAATACAATTTGGACCTCTGAAAGAGGGTGTGGCTATATTATTCCATGATGTGTGTATACAAGATTCAGTTCACTAAACTTATATTCTTCTCTGGGTGATGAAATACTTTAGAAAGGACTACACTAATTGTTCTTTTTTCTAGAAAGCTTGATGACTGTCCACTAAAGACCTGAGAGATGAGGCTGAAGAGGCGGCGCAGTGGTTAAGAGCACTTGCTGCTCTGACAGAAGACCTGAGTTTAAATACCAGCATCCATGCAGTAGCTCATAATTGACTGTTAACTCCACATCTGGGGATCTGATACCCATGATGGGCACCAGAGCGCATGGACACCTACATACAGAGAGACACATATACATAAACATAAATAAAATAATAAAAATAAATAATAAGGAATCTATCTGAGAGATCAGGAGCAGACCTTCTGTGTGCTTCTTTTTCAGATGGTTCAGGTGGTTGTGAGATGCCTGGGTAAGGAAGGTAAGCATTCCCAGAGCGTCTTGTCTTTTACTGAAGACGGACTTTATATTGAAAACTGTGTTAACATCAGTCACTGTGATGACTGGGTCTGCTTCCTCTGAGAAAGCATAGTTTTCTTTTTTTTTTCTTTTTTTGGTTTTTCCAGACAGGGTTTCTCTGTGGCTTTGAAGCCTGTCCTGGAACTAGGTCTGTAGACCAGGCTGGTCTCGTCTCGAACTCACAGAGATCCACCTGCCTCTGCCTCAGAGTGCTAGGATTAAAGGTGTGCGTCACCATCGCCCAGCAGATTTCTTTTTTAAAAAAAATTATTAATTTATTTCATTATATGTATGTATATGTGTGAATATATATGTGTGTGTGTTTGTGTGAGTGTGTGTGTGTGTGTTTGTGTGTGTGGTTGCTCACATGTCTGTGCATGTGTGAAGGGTAAAAGAGGGTACTGGATCATCTCTTTCTCTGTTGTTCCTTGCAGGCAAGGTCTTTTTCCAAACCCAGGTCTTGTGCTTTCCCAGCAAGGCAGCCTAGAATTTAGCAGGCCCTGCCAGTTACCCCAATCCTGCTGTCTTCATCCACTGTGGAGATGGGGCCATAAGTGTGTATGGGGTTCCTGGCTTATTTCATGGTTGCTGGGATTCACATTTTTGTCTTCTTGATTACTGAGCAAGCACTTAACTGTTAAGCCATCTCTTGGGACCCAGGTTTCTTCTTTTATGTTGTTCACAGGTCTTGCCACTGGTAACTCTGTACTGTAGCACCAACTACATAAAGGATCATATTCTTCTGTCTTAGGTTTCCTTCTTTGTGACTTTGTACTTTGTTTCCTTCTTTGTGACTGACTGGGAAGACAAGACTCATAAGTTCTTCACATGTCTGTGCTAGGAAATGTTCGCAAGGTATTTTTGAAGCCAAACATCCTCTGCCTCCACCATTGGGCTACAGGAATCAAACTTGGGTGGTACAACATGGGAGCCAGAGACTTTAACCCACTGAGACATTGTATAGGTCCCTGGTCAGTTTTTGTAAGGAGCAAATTGATCACAGTTCTTTCTCTGATATATTCAATCTTCTTGCCTTGAGGTCGGACTTTTGGATTGTTCCTCATCGTTCCACTTCTAGAAGCGTCTCTCGTTCTTGTTGTGACCATTTCTAACTTTTGTTGAATTTTCAGCATTAAAGATTTGGGCAGCTATACTGATCTGATCTGCTGTTTTGATATTTTTGAAAACAAAGTCCCCTTTCAGCTAGTTGGCAAGTTGCAAAGGTTTACTCGATGCCTTTTTGGTTTGTTTGTTTTAAAAATTATTTTATTGTATGTGTATGGGTATTTTGATTACATGTATGTCTGTGCATTATGTGCATTCCGAATGACCTCTCTGGCTCGGAGAGGCTGTCAGAGGCAGTAGAACTAGAGTGATAGACAGTTGTGAGCCACCCACATGGAGGATGGGAATCAACCCTGGAACTATTGAAAGAGCAGCCAGTGCTCTTAACTGGTGAGTCACTTTTCCTGCCTCTTATTGTTTACTGTCAAACTGGCCCTCCCACTTGAGGGTTAAGAAAGGAAGTTGCTTTCCAGGGACATGATTCCATGAAGCTTAAAAAATACTACTTCATCAGCATGCATCCTTAGGCCAGTAAAAGACTATTACGTATTATTTGAAGTCAAAGACACAATGATAAAAGACGAGAGTTGTAAGGTCCCGTCTGTCTTTCATCTCAGATGAGAAAGGCTGAAACCTCAAGCATGACATGGCCATCTGTGCTCCCTCCACATACACATTGTTAATATATTTTCTTTTGACAGATCAGGTGAAGTCAAGAATTTATTTTGGAAAGAATGATTTCATTGTATACTTCAACATATGCCATTCAAGAAGCTATTAGGAGCAACCATGTGTCTCCATGGGGATACAAATAAGATTTACTTTTCACTTTTCTCTTTATGCCTTGCATTCTTGTTTTTTACTGACTAGCACATGAAGGCATTCAGGCCAGTGTAAGTGTGGTGAGCATGGCTCTGGCAAGCTTGCCCTTCTATCCCATTTCCTCTGCCTTACTGAAAACTACTAGAATACATTCCTAAAGATAGCCACTAAGGTCTATTCCTTTATTTGTCCAGTTCTTCCTCCTGAGGCTGACTACCAAGATCTTGCTATCAAAATATTAAAGTACACCTAATTAATATACCCAATCAAGATATACCACCACGTCCTGGCCCATTCCAACACAGACCTCCCCTTTTTCTATTCTCAAAAATTATTCTTGCAAGGACATTTGCTGGTTTTGTTTTGTTTTGTTTTCTTTTCTTTTCTGTCTGAGTCAGAAAGCAGCCACTTTAACTTCTCTTCCCTGTTTAATAATGGATCTCTCTGTGAAAACGGGAGTTTGGGTATGGTTCATGCCTAATTTAGGGCCTGGGCGAAGGGAACCACACTGAGTGTGTGAGGTTCTTCCTTCACTACCAGTTTATAAGAATTTGGTGTGTGGCAGGCACAATGCTGGGGTGCTTTACACCCTTCCAGGTTTAGTTCTCTTAAGAGTCACTATAGGTAGATGCAATGGTTTGATTATTCTAACTTGATACTTACAGTGACTGGATTTGGAAACCTCAAATCCTTCCCCAAATTCCAAAGCTAGTGCTATTGTTGGATGCTCTCCTCATCTGTTCCAGACTGTTCTTTAGTTGGGAATGTGTGCTACCTGTCTGATACTTCTGTGCTTACTAGACTCTTCCTTCCTTGGCTAGTCTTTCCCTGCCTCTAGTCACAGAAACATCACCACGTCCTTTAACCTCTGGCAACAAGTCATTTTATGTCTATAAGCCTGGTCTTGTCAGAACTCAGTATTTCCTTTCTGTTGCTCCCTCCTGTACAGCTCACATGTATTTTAGTTTGAAGGTATTAATACCTCTACAGTATTGATAATTCAAAATGTATAACATGTTGATTAGTTTGTCTACCTGCTTTCAGTTCCAGGACACCATGTACCTGGAGAAAGGGTACAGTGCTTTGCTGAAATTTCCTTGTTTATGCCTTAGACATCTTTATCTCATCTTGCTTTAAAGAGGATTTGAGAAGACAAACTTGTAACTAAATAGCATAACAAGTAAAGTCAGACCAAGGCTATAATGCAGAAACAAAAAAGAGGGATTCGCAATATTTACCAGATGATCTGCACATGATCTTTCTACCAGGTAATTTTGTTTCCCCTTTAAGAATACCATCTTTAATGGTGAGTGTAGGATCCAGACTACCAGAAGGTCAATAAAAACCAAAACAACTCCCTCAAAAGTCAACAGCAAAAGAAACAAAACAAAACAAAACAAGAACAAAATAAAACAGAAAACAAAACAAAACAACAAATCCCTAAACATGTGCTGTTCTCTTTCCTTCTCCCAACGTTTTGCTATTATATCTTTTCATTGAAAACATCATGTCTATTCCTTCTTCACAAATTATAGACCTGGCCTTACACTGATATTATGTTTTTAAAACATCTTTTAAAGTATTTAAACAAGTAAAAATCAATATGGTTATTGATGCAGAAATCATTTCTTCTGTTCTCCTGTTTCTATTTGCTGAAAGAATTCTCACCTCCCCCATCTGTGCATACATGTGTGTCTATGTTTGTGTGTGTATTCTTAAATACGTTACACAACATGTGCATGTAATGGCACCTGATACTGTCTATAGTCCTTACAAGATGGCAGTGACTGCTGGTGATAGTCTCATTTGACTTCAGTATTTCTGAACAAAATCGTTGCTATATGACTTTTAAGAACTGTTTGTCCCCCATTTCTGTAAAGAGTTTTGTTGCATTTTGGTGGGGATTTCATTGAGTTGTACACCTCTTTGTGTATTATCGTTCTCTTACCAACTCCCCCCCCTCGCTATCTTCCTTTCTCTATCTTTTCTCCATCCCACTCCCCCCTTTCATTCTTCTTTTCTCCTTTCTGTATATTTTGACTCTCCACTTACTCTGTAATTCATTCAAAGAGTATCTTGGGGTCTCTGACTTCACTAATCCTTCTCTAAACACTCATTAGTTCCAGCAAGTGTATTTTTCTCCTAAGACACAGTAGACTGTGTCTTTATAATTCTCAGGTCTTTAAAAAAACTTTGTTTCTGTCTACTTCACTTTCCATCCTTAAATGGGTCTCATAAACATTTTAACATGCTCATCTACTAATTCTAATATTTGGGTTAGTTCAGAGTTAGTGTTTTGTTTATCTGTTTTTGTTTTGTGTTGGGGGTAGGAGGCAGGCTTTTATGCACTCTAAGATTGATCTATATCCCAGACTATATTTTATGTCTTTTTAAAATTTGCTGTCTTTTATTTGAGTGGGGGCAGGGTATCGCTAAGTTAACCAGACTGGCCTTGAACTTGTGATCCTGTCTCAGACTGGGGAAGAGCTGAGATCACAGATTTATGCTACTAGGCTTGGCTGTAGATCAGTCTTGACTGAGTTTTCTTCTTGTTATATTTTTCCTAATTATGTATGAATGGATTTATTTAGTATGTGTGTGTGTTTTATGTTTGTGGATGTATGTATGTGCACATTAGTGCACAGGTGTCATGGTGCACATTTAAGAGATCATTGAGAGATGATTCTCTCCTTCTGCTGTGCAGGTTCCAGAGATGGCATTCTGGTCATTAGCTCTGACAGTAGTCCCTTTACTTTCTGGTTCACCTCACCAGCTCTTCTCATTGTGAGTAGTGCTAACTTCCTCCTGTCAATCTGAGTACATTGCAGACTGCAAATCTTACCTTGTTGGTTGCTGGGTAGCTTTTCATTTCTAAATATTCTTGACGGTTTCAGGGTTTCAGCTAAGTTCCTGGAAAGTATTTTGGTCCTTTCAGACTTTGCTTTAGCAATTTATTGAATGAGAATGAAGGAGTGCTCGTTCCAAGGTTAATCATTCTCTGCTTCTGTGTACTTGAATGCCCCTGGAATCCCAAACCTTGTGAGGTAATCTATGTAGTCTTAAGGAAGTCTCAATCCTGCTTCCTCTCAGCACTTTTTGAGTGTTTTTTCCTGTTCTTTCTCTACATCCATGTGCTCCTCTGTGTCCTCTGTAGCCAGGGATTCTCTATCTACATTTTTTCCCTTTCTTTTCAGGATTCCATTCTGCAAATTCAAGCTGCTTCTGTGTTCTCATTTTCTCAGCTCTGCCTGACTTAGGAAAATTTATGCGACTACCCCTGGACTCCTCCAGTAGACTGGAATCTAGACTCTCAAAATGGGGAGGTTGATAGGACTATTGTTACTCAGTGGTCAATGCTCATGGCTTTGGTGACCTTCCTTCATATGTCTTGGGATCTTATTTTCCTGATTTTCTGTGTTTTAGCTGTAGTAGGCAGGAGGATGGATCCTTCTCTCATTATTTCATGAAGGCTGTGACGGGAAGTTTACGTAGAAGGTCTGGCATCTTTTCTTTTTCCTTTGGGAAGAGTCTTGCTATGTAGCCTAGGCTGGCTTTGAACTCTCCATCTCCCTGCTTAGACCCTCTTTGTGCTGAAACGACACTCCTGTGCCCTCATACCCAGGCAGGATATATTGTATTGAATTTCTCAGTTTTATAACTGTGATGAGAACTTTTGAGCTGCTAGAACATAATTGTGTTATTAACAAAATTAGGAAAAAGTCATAGAAGCTGGGTAGCATTGATGGTGTACCCAGAATGGTTTTGTGTAGTTAACTTGTGTATAATGTATATTCCTTTGTTTGTCTTCCTTGTTCTTTAAGTTCTTACATTTGAATTCTTTACTGAATTGTTCTCAGACTTCAAATGTAGTTTATTGTGATTTCCAAACGGTAAGATTACAAGATGCCCATGTCGTCATTGAAAACTGACCAATGGCTGTTAATTGTGCTGGGGAAGTTACTGCATCTACTGCTATTGTTACCATGCAGCTGGTTGGCTCCTCTGCTAATGTGAACAGGAGAACATGAGGGGAGCTCACTGATTAGTATCAGTGCTCTTTCTCTCCATGCTAAGTGACGCTTTGCACATGCGCAAGAATCACACTTCACTTTACACGACTTGAATATCTTGTGGTAAAATTGACATTCTCCAGAAACTAAGACCCAATCCATCTGCACTTAAATCACGCTGTATTTGTTTTTAAGAAGAGACATGTAGGCAAACTTAGCATTCAAACATAATTCTTGCATGTATCGTATGGCTATTGATCTAAATTTATACAGAACAAATGTATGTATTTAATTTGAAATTATATAGGATAATATTTGCAAATTTCTTATTTAGTGGTGTAATAAAAGATAAATAGGACATATGGTAAAAGGTTAGTTCTAACTACAGACTTTTAAAACTTATTATGAGCTAGTTATGATAACTGCTGGGTAATATTGAAAGTCAATTTTAGATACCATAATTAAATCCGTTATCTTCACTTCCCCAATTTATCCTGAATAACTTTATCACATTAATATTCCTTAATCACTAATTTCATGTTATCATTTCTCATCTCAAAAAAGCTGTTTGGAGGTCTGAATTAAAGGAGGAATGATCTGAAGTAAAGGCATAGAATACTTCATTACTTGTTGATTGATTTGTGCCCTATCTACAAATTTGCTTATTAATACAACCCTGAAATTTTAATCAGCACTTTAAAGAGATTATTTTAACCTTCTTTAAAGCTATATCTGTACAGAAAATGAAAATTCGAGATAACTACACAAATAGAACCCCATAGTTTACACCCATAGTTTCACAGTTTTTCCTCTTTAGCATTGCTTGACAGACTGCATGAATTCCCTGTTATACTTGGCTAGGGCAGAACTCCAGCACAAACCACTTGACCTGTACCAATCATTTAGGCTTTGTCATAAAATCAGGCAAATGTTTTGAGAATTTAGACAATAGAACCAAAGCCAGAGTCAGTTCTTAGATACTTGTGGTGATATTTTGTTTGTAACTCTACAAATAAAGCTTGCCTCAAGATCAGAGGGAGGGGCTAGCTATTAGTTAACCATAGAGGTCTCGAGGTATATACAGACAGACAGGAAGTGATATGGCTGGATGGAGAGGGGAAGTGATAACGCAAGGTGGAGAGAGGTGGAGAGAGGAGCTTTGTCTCTTTTTAGGCTGAGAATGGTAGAGTAAGATCTCTAGTGGCTGGCTGATCTGCTTCTCTGATATTTTATTTTTTGCCCCCTAATATCTGTCTCTGAGTTTTTATTATCAATACCAATTAGAACTCGTGCAGCATATACTCTCTAAAGCATCTGATTTATGTTTACAACATTGTCCAGAGTTGTTGGTTGAGATCTATAGACTCTGACATACGTAGCATCCTCTTTCATAGCCAGATTCGTGCTTAGATGTTCCACATAATATATTAACATATCCGATCAAAGGAATGTCATGCCAGTGCTAAACAATGGGTGTGTTTGGAAATGTAGCTATCTATCTGAATCTTCAGGGAGAATTTGTTTCTGGAAAAATTATCCCACAGTCTCCGGGTCTAGAGTTGATCAAAGAAAGCAGTCCCCTAAAAGGGCTGCGCTAGTTCCATTACGTCTGTGACATGGCTGTCTTCTCCCAGAGGTGAATCAAACAGTTCTTGAAGTGAAGTTGGAGCAAAGATCACACTTACTGAAGAGTTTAGGAACTGTAATTTTAAAGTTGCTAACAGAGTCTGAGAAACAGCCTAAGCCTTGCATCTTTACCTGAATTTTGTGGCAAAGGTATTATAATGGCTTATGACTCTTTTCTGTTTTGGGAAAAACTGAAGAGGGAGACCCTTTAAATTCTCGCCTTATTTACTTTAGAGTAATTGCTTAGGCTGCATGTATACCATTAACATTGCCACTTGGCTACTATTACTTTCTAATTTTATTTCAATTTTTAACTACTAGAAAGAGAGAACTGCTTGTGGTGGTGATGTAGCTGAACTCACTGGGACAGACAGAAGGGCTAAGTGGAGCTGTGGCTACAGAACGGCAGATGTAGATCATTTGGAGAAAAACCTGCAATAGTGCCCAACACAACTCTCTTGGCTTTTACTATCCACAATAAAATCGTGACTAAAGGAGGCCACGACTTGATTCTTATGAAGTTATCCAATCAACTGCACTGCGATTTGTAGAGTGCAGATGTTCTCTAGGCTTACACACATACACACACACACACACACTCGTTTTTTCATCTCTCTGCCTTCCCAGTTCCTTCTCTATTCTTTCTCCCTTTTTCCAGTTGACTCTTTCCATTCACGGTTCCTTGGAAAGTATTGAATTGGCAGCATCATATAAAATATCTAAACAATGTCCAACTGGGAAGGAGCTATGAAAGGTAGAAGAGAATGTAGGAGAGGTTAATCAGAGCATTAGATATATTTAATCATAATCAGTAATGGTAATTTACTTCAATGAAGCCTAAGTACTTGGCACAGATCGAGGCAGCATAATGCAGAACAAAGATAAACTTCAAACAGGCTTCAAGGGGCTAGACGAGGAATCACATTTCTTCTGAGAAAAAAATAAATTAAAATCTGATATTTTACTTGTACACTACCTAGTTATTGCATGGTTGGGGTTTTTCATGGAAATAGGCATGGCACCCACTCAAGACTGTTTCTGTGCCATCTGGTGGTGGATAGTGTCTGAGAGGCAAATACTGACCTTTGGTCTGATTTATATACTGTTGCTGCTATTGTACACTTAGTATGTCAGATGCATGTATTCATTTTTTGAATGCAAGTACATACTGTAGAATGTTTGTGTGTTTGTGTGTGAGTGTAGATCAGAGGACAACTTGCAAGAATCAGTTCTCTCATTCCACCACGTAGGTCCCAAGAATTGAACACAGGTTGCTAAGTCTGGCAGCAGGTATCTTTACCTGCTGAGTGATCTTGCAGGCTCTACTACTACACATTTTAAAGTTTCTTCTCATTTGTGTGTCTGTGTGGGCACGTATGTGTGAGTGTCAATGCCCATGGAGGCCAGCAATGTTGGTGTCGCTGGAGCTGGGATTACAAGTGGTTGTGAGCTGTCTGAGATGAATGAGATGAATGAAATTAACTACGTCCTCAGAAATAGCACTCAGTGTTCATAACTGCTGAGCCGGCTTTCCAGTCTTCTGTTGTATAACATGCCTTTACAAAATTTATATCCTTTTGGGGTTAGAGCTGGAGAGAAGATTTAAAACATGCATGAAAAGTACTATATAATAATATATCTTATGCTTATAAGCTGCAGCATTGCAATGATCTCTTAAAACATTGTATATATGTATGTGTGCATATGTATATGTATCTGTATGCATGTTTTGTGTGTGTGTGTGATAGATAAAGAGAGATTTATTTTCAATGCTCAGTAGTGTTTCCTTGAATCAGGATTTCATAAGATTTGTCAGTTCTATAACTTTGGTAAAGCAATTGTTTTGTTTGTTTAGACATTCTAGATAAAGTGGTGGTAAGCACACAAAATATTAGAGTTGATAAGTTACATGGAAAAGTCACATAGAAGGCCAGACTAAGAAGGTCACATCTGAACGAAGATCTCAAAGAATTTGGAGAGTGAAGAGCTTTCTTAGAAGAGAGATAAATGGTCTGAGTCTGGAACTGAGTGCAGTACAGTGAAAATAGAGTTGGGTTTACAAGATGAGGGGCTTGCAGGACAAGAGTTCTTGGGGGAATGATATAGATTGGAGAGGGTGCATATATTTTCATAAATGAAACTGATGATCCCAAGCCTATTAGCCTAGTTCGAATGATACAGCCAATCTAAAAGATTGGTGGTCCATAAAAATTTTAAATAAAACTTTGATGGCCTTATAAACATTCAACATGCCAGCAATTTCTTAGATGGTGTTGATGGATGTTTCAGGAAGAGCACACTGCCAGAATATACCAAGTGTCATGTAGGGAAAAGTGGAGCCATGGTAGTCTGTGCTACTCCACAGGATAGTACTTCATCTTGCCACCAGAAGCTTGCTGCTCCAGCATCAAAGCAAGGACAGTTGCTTGAGAATTTGCCAGTGCAAAAAAATGTGCAAATGAATGTTACTTTTTGTCATTAAATCATCAGCTGTGTGGACTCACACCATTACAAAAACACTTAGAAAGAACGAGCGGAAGGATGAGGAGGCTCCACCGTGGTTTGAGGTCAGCCTGAGCTCTATGAGACCCTGCCTCCAAACAAGAAACCGGCTCTCCCCTCTGCCCCAGTGTTTTGATACACCTGAGACTTGGTATCTTTTAGTCTGAAACAAAAGGTAGGCAACTTCTGGGAGGGAGACCCTCACAATAAGCTGAGAATAATGATCTTAGGCTAAAAAGGACTTTTAAGATTATTACATATATGTAGACAGAATGCTTTCATCTGGTCTATGGATAAAATTCAGTGTTGAGCACTTGACTAGCCTGTGAATAACTTTGAGGATTATGTAGAACACTTTTCTAATTGAAAATTTTCCTTTATGAAAGAAGGAATATGATAGGTAAGTGTGTTGTTGCTACAGCAATTTGATGTTTGCATTTGTGCGCCGCACGATAAAATACACATTCTTTGCAAATGTAAAAATGGATATTGCAGTTACATCTACTCTTATCTACACTATAATGTTGAAGAGCTTGCAATTTTGCTTGTATGCTTAGTCAATATCAGTTCGAATGAAATCAAAGTCCTAAGAACACATTTTTATGTTTACTCATTATATCTTTTATAATGCTCTCATGGGAACAGTATTATATAGAGCAAACAGGTAACATTTTGATTTTGTAAAATAATGGCCATTGTTTTTTTTGCTTTGAATCGGTTCATTCCTCATTGTGAAATTTCTCTCTTATTTTCTCTTTATCACTTTGATATGACACATGAGTGATCTCTTTGATTGCTTCCAGGAATGCGGATGGCTTCATGAACTCACTCTGCAGCTCTGGCTGTCCTGGAACTCACTCTGTAGTCCAGGCTGCACTAGAACTCACAGAGATCCACCTTTCTCTGCCTCCCAAAAGCTGGGATTAAAGGCATAGTTTTATAAATTCATGTCAAACAGTTCTATTGTTGCTGTCAGGGTTTTTAAATTGGGATTACTATGTAGGGATCTTATGGAGATACTTCAGAAAGTCTCTACCCAAGATACTGTATGATGTACTTCTGTTATGTATGTACATGTTTCTGCATTCCTATGGAAGGGAGTCTAATTTTTGTCAAATTCTCAAAGGTGTCTGTGACCGGAAAAAGTCAGCAACACTTAGTAGAAAACTTTAGTGGGTGTTGGGTAACAAAAGTCATACCGTGAAACCTACATGCTGGTAGAGTATGGATGGGGTGTTATGTACCAACAAGCAAGACATTTTTAAATATTAACCACATTAATGGGGAAATAGTATATAAGGCGTCATTAAAAAAAAACCTTTAGATGAGATTTCCTTGGACCAGTGGCATCAGTTATCGACCCAATTCAAAGCTAAGACAATTGGAAGATGAAGCAAAGCTCTGAATTGCCTGTTTCTAGCCCTTGTTCTACCCACCTGAACATATGTATTGTCTTGAGGCTTGCTGTGTAAGCATAGGAAAACCTTTTCTAGGAGACTAACCTCTCCTGGGTGGTAAAGAGACAAGGCGAATCAGTAGAAGAGGCAGAGCATTCTGTTGCAAAACGCACTGAACAAAAAGCAGCTACTATGCAAAGGGAACAAAAAAAAATGTTCTACCTTCACAGATTTAGAAAATTCAAAGAGCGGGTATACGAAAGGGTTTGAAGTGACTGAAGAGAACAGAGACATGGTATGATTCTGTTAGAATCTCAAGACAGAAAAGAAATATTGAAAAGTATCACTTTGGTGAGGACTTGGTGGACATCAAAAAGAAACACAGTAATACAGACTATAGTTCAACAATATCATTTAAAAAACCAAGGAGATTAAATGACAGGTCAAGAAAAGATATCGTCACTGATACCCGGAACTAAGGAAAGCAGCGTTCTGTTTCCCTTTTCTTCGGAAGGAGACATGGAGTGAAGTCACCGAGAGTGGAGCCTAATGTAAACCTCTTGAGTGGCTGCATGCATTGCAGCAAAGGCGCAGGCTTTACACAGCTGCCCAGATGCAAGTGTGGGGCAGGAAACATTAGCAGCTGGCTTAAATCATATGCTAGAAAAAAATATGTTATAACCTTGTTCACAGAGAATATGTAAAAACAATTATAAGGGTGGCCAGCAATCGCTACAAAGAGAGTTTTTTTTTCATGAAGACTTGCAGAAGCAGATTGAATGCTGAAGATGACAGATTCCTTAAAAATATCAAAGAATTAAAGGGAAGGAAACAACAATAACAGGAAGCAGTACATAAAAATACTTTTAAGGCAGGGTCTAGCTAGCCTAGAAGTTGCTGTGTCGATCACACTGGTCTCAAACTGAGAGGTATCTTCCTGTCTCTGCCTCAGGAGGCTGGGCCACCACAACCAGCATGTGTAAAATAATTACTTTAACCTTTTAAATTCAATTCGGCAAAGATGTATTAACTGTTAAGAACGTATATCTGCATCTGTATCTTCACAGTATAATCACAGCACTGACTGGGAGCAAATATTCCAGTGTTTCAGTTACAGTGTGTCACAGAGGACGCTCAGCACAGGAAACATTGCTAAGGGTTTCACGGGACCCTGAGATGAAGCTTAAGCCTAAGGAATTTAGGTGATTCCAACGAGGACATCAAGGAACACGTACAACTAGCTTTCCCATAGGAAAGGGTAGGTCAGTTGCCAAGAGAGACAATCGCATCAGCGTTCATAAAGGCGAGTTCTTATCTTCTCCAATGGAGTAAGACAGGCATAGTAGAAACAGGAACTGCGGTTTAATTAATAAGAGAAGAAAGAAACAACAACAGCCCCCCCCCATGCTTGCCTATCTTAGTGGCTATCATCGTACTTGCATTTGCCCTTTACTCTTTTTCCCCCAAACTTAACAAGGTAGCGATGTCATGTTCTCTTCTAATGGGCGTGTTGGTGGTGCTGGGGACAAACACTTAGTCAATGCTGTATCGCTGGGCAATACCTGCAGCTCAACGATGCTCACTTTTAAGATGAAAATAAATAAATGGAAAAAGAAACAAAAAAAAAAGCCGATGTTTGTTCAGAGAACCTAAGAAATTATCTCAGATTGACATACTTCTTAGAGAGGTTGTACTGACTTCAAAGATTTTCTTTACTACTTCTAAAAGCTCTGTTGTCCACTCTTTTTCTTAAAATATAAAATAGTCTATCTGGTTTTAGCAGAGCTCCCCTTAACCAATAGATGAGCTCACAATGGCTAAGATAAATGGAAAAATCATTCCAATTTCATGTATGTAAAATGTTACGCCAATAAACTTAAATTGACTTGAAACGGGAACATGTTTACAAAGTCAATTACTAAAGGGAGAGTATCTTATGTTTCCATATCTAATAAACAAATTAAACTTGCAATAAAAGCATCAGGGAAAGATGATTAACAAGCTCAGTCGATATCCTAGGAGTCAGGAGATCATTCTTAAATACTGTCTGTCCAGGGAGAGTGTGTACCCCTGTCACTGTTGTGATGCTCTAGAGACCCCAGTCTAGCCACCGCTGTACACAGCTTTGCATAGTGTGCTGCTGACATTCGTGGACGCCTGTGACGAGCGTGGCCTCTACCGCTCTGAATGCCAACTGTCTCGATGCCTTTCTGGTCAGAATGAGTCCCACGTGTTATCACTCACTTCATTTCACTATCTTCCAATCTCCAGATAAGATGTGCATATCTGATGGCTAGGCGCTGAGTCACGGGCGCTGACAAATTATGACGAGGAGTCTGGGATAGCAAAGGCCTGGCTTTCTCCCTAGGTGGGAGATTCAAAAGCAGAAAAAGGTCTCCTGTCTGAAGGACACCCAAATGGTCTCACATAGGTCAGCTTTCAATGAACAGTAAAGGTGCCCCTTAACTAGAATCTGCTTTCCTAAAGCGTTCTTTATCTGTATAATATCCCATCTGGCCTTTGCTTCCTTGTTTAAAAAAGGTGACCTTACTATTATCTCAATTTGAACACTCTGCCATCAATGACCCAGGCAGTCCAAATATATCACCAAATTAATTTAGTGGAAACACTAAAACATTCATGGTCTTAAAATTTTTAACAGAAGCCTGCGTTTTCTCCATTAAAAAAAATTAATCGGGTAGGATGTCTTTAATCAAAAGACAAGTCAAGTAGGTCACACAAAAGACGAAATAACGGCATTGTAACTGTATAAATCTGACTTTTGGCTGTATTTTATGGGCCTGAAAAAAATCAAACGCAGTAAAAACTTATATTATTTCTGTCAGTAGTCCTTTTCATAAAACGTTGTGAAAACAATCTCCGTAAGAAGGGAGCGACACACTGAGCTACGAGCTTCAGTCACAGGAAGTTCATTTTTTCCTTGGCTGACAGCCCAATGCCATCAGAACTAATTAAAAACAGAGCCACGCTGGTATGGGGCTCAGTGTTCGCGTTTTACAATAACAGAGTCACAAAGCAGGGGGATGTCTAATGAGAATAGTTTCTGAGTTTGTTTTGTAGCATTGGGCAACTATGTCAATTACTGGAACTGCAGCTCAGGGCCAGCACCCATGCTGGGATGTGGGAGAGTCTTATTGCCTTACAGATTGCTTCCACTTTGATCCGTGTGATATGCATGTCACTTGTGCACTAGTGCTGTGCCTTGGCTGCGAATGACATCAGAGGGAGCTATGGCACCCTGTTCTTCGTGTCTGAGGCCAGATCAAATGGGACCAGGCCCAGATTTCAATGGAATTATTAGTTATGATCTAGTTAAAAAATGAGACATGTCTCCTGGTTGGAAAAAATTAGAAAGGAAGGCTCTGATTTGCACAGTCATGTGTATGAGTTATGGTGAATTAAAGTGGGTAGGAAAGGAGTCGAAGAAACCTTACACTAAGGAAAAGAAAGGAAGAACAGAATAGTAGGGTTAAATGTTCCTTGGGTTTACTTCAGAAATATTATTTGTAAGGAGTCTTTTTTTGTCCCACCGGCCAGCCCCCAAATAACGATATGGAAACTTTTTATTCATTATCAATTATGAAAGCTTGCCCTTAGCTTAGGCTTGTCCCACAAGTCCTTATAACTTAAACTGATTCATATTTTTATTAATCTACTCTACCATGTGGCCTTTACTTCTTCCTCACTCTGTGTGTCTGACTTTTTCTACATCTTGATGGTATCTCCTGTGCATCTCAGTTATTGTAAATGTTACAATTATTAATGAAAACAACACCATTTTTGTGTCTCTCCTTTTGCTTGCTCCTGCTTAAAGATAAAAAAAAAAATCCCACTTTCTATCGCAAAGAACCTCTACTTTGTACTTGTGTTTTTATTTAATGATCATGATGCATTTTATTTTGGTCAGTTGTCTTGGAAATGGGGTGTAGAGAAGTTACAGAAGAACTGAGAGAAAGCATGTGAGAAATTAGTATAAGCACTGAGATTGTGCATCAGCTCGTCAAGGTTACCGGGTTGACTTTGAACTCAAGTTGAAAATTTTCTGTTTTTTGCAAAGAATGATGGTGAAACATTCTAGCGCCAAGCATGAGTATTATTGAATATAGTGCTATAACAAAAATGTGTGACAAAGTTGTGTTTACTTATATTTCTGTTCCAGTTATTTTTGCTTCTTATTATAAGAACACAAAGAAAAAATATCAATGAGTAGAGAAATTACGGAGATAAACATATAGGGACATTACTTAGATATCTCATATAATCAAGTAGTAGTTTATCCCAGCTACTAGTGGCTGATGAAACACACATCTGGCTATTTGCATCATTCCTTTTTGTATTTTAAAAGTGCTGAAGAAGATCATATGCCAGGTTGTTGTGATATGGAAGTATGGTTCAAAAGCTAACATATTTCTTCCAGTTTGGAAAAAACATCATTTGAAACGACTAATGTTATAAACATTAATCCTTAACCCCAATAGTGACAGAAAGTAGGCGACATTATAAAGAAAATATTATTATAATTTGAAGCACAAAATATAAATTTGTACACTTTCTCCCTTTGTTAATTTTCTAGATTCTAATCAGATTTCTAGTGTTGTATTTTCTCTGATAGTGTGTGTGTGTGTGCGTGTGTGCGCACGCACACACGTATTGTACCGCACAGAGATCCATTCGCCATGGAAGTTATATGTATCAAAACCTGACACACTTGGATGACTGAAAGCCTCCTACCCCAGCAACAAGTATCAACTTGCAAGGAGTGTCTCATATCACAATCTTTTTTTTTATGAGTTCATATCATAAACTTGAATGCTTTTGAACAGTAGATTAAGAAAGCAACTCCGCATCCTTGCTCTTGAGTGCCCTCGTTTCCAGAGGCTCAAAACGTGAAACAGGACAGAAGAGCTCCAGAGTCTGCATGGAGAATGACGACATGAGCACCAAGACACGTCACGCTGAACACTTGGTGAAGTTATGGCTGAGAGAGTGATACATATTAAAGGGGGGAGGGGCATTGGCATCCGGGTGCTGGCTCATCATGGACCAGAGGAAAGAACAGACAGAGCAGAAGGGAAGGAGGAAAATTGGGCAAGCAGAGGTTTCTTCAAGTTCAACTCCAAATCCGAGACGAGACTGAATATGATAAAGTCAGTCTCCTCCAAAACTCTATCCCAATAGATTACTGCAAATCTGTTTGCATATGAAGAATAAAAGAAAGATGCTATTTGCAATGTGTGTCCTCAATAGGTGGGACATTGAGGGATACTTCCGGGTCGGGTGGTGAAGTTGGCATATCAATACCAGAAGTAAATGAAATTTGATTCTTGTCTCTATAGCCCTGCTATTCATCAATATTACTGCAAAATGTAATCAGAGAACATAACATGGATTGGAAAATATATAGAAAGATGTGAACTCAAATCTTCACATCCCTAGACTTGATCTAGTGGGATGAGAGTCATGAAAAAGTGCAAGATGGCTTCCGATGCAAGTCAGGGGAGTCACAGCATTGGGTTTCCACGGTTCATAGATTTCTGCGAATCCAAGGGAACTTCTTTTCTATTTATTTATTTATTTATTTATTTATTTATTTATTTATTAAAGATTTCTGTCTCTTCCCCACTGCCGCTTCCCATTTCCCTCCTCCTCCCCCAAACAAGTCCCCCTCCCTCGTCAGCCCAAACAACACTCAGGGTTCGCTCCCTGTGGGAAGTCCAAGGACCACCAACCCCATCCAGGTCTAGTAAGGTGAGCATCCAAACTGCCTAGGCTACCACAAAACCAATAGGTGGAGTAGGGAACTTCTTAATCTTAAGCTTTGTACTAAGCTAATATACTATAGGAAGTAGTTCTGTGGCTTTTTTTTTTGGTTTTGTTCACTTTTTTCAAATTTTTGAACATTTGGGAATTAAATCTAGAGTATAAATGTTCTGGGCAAACACTCCATCATGGAGCCAATTCCCCAGCTCTCACTGTGTTGAGATGAGGCCTTGCTGTGTTGCTGTGACTGGTCTGGAAGGTTCTGTGAAGGCTAGGCTTGTTTCAAACGTTTGACATCTTTCTTTTGACTTCCAAGTGCTGGAATTACAGGCATATTCTCCTATACGTGGCTTGTTCCCTTAAAAAAAAATCCAACTTACAAAATCCATGTTTCTTGCTGGGAAGAGCTGGTGTTTTGACACTCTTGCCCACTGAAGCATTCTCAGTTGGGCATCAGCGTTGCCCTTGGGGCCAATTAGAAAGAGTGTGTTTTAAGTCTGTTGTGGTTCTCTTGAGCTTACCAGTTCTTTCATGTATGGAAGTTTACAAAGTTCCCATTTGATACAGACCATTCATCACACAGATACTACGAGAGCGGACAGAGTATGCTGCTTGAGGATCTGCAGTGTGGTAGAGGGGTTAAAGCTGATGAGAAGATGCATAGTGACAAAGTAGCTACAAGAAGTTGTGTGGGGTTCATGAAATCACGATACTGAGCATGTAAACTTTGATCTAAATGAGGCACTCCCCCTGGTTCTGAGATAGCTGGAGAAGGCAAATACATCTATATTTCCAAAATAAGAGACTCCTTTTTTTTTTCATAGAGTCTTTTAGTTTCTCTTGGTAACTTGCCCTTAAATTATTCTGATGAACAATTGCTAGCAATGACCTAGAAGCATGAAGGAGGTAAATAGTTATTTATCTAGGCATCGCAGCCACCACTGACGTTCTGTTCCCTGTAACAGAAGTACAGAAGTGAGCTTTCACTAGCTCCTCAAATCCATTCCCTGAATAGGAAGTCTGAGATTACGCAAGTTGGTTGACGGAGATCTTGTAAACAATTTGAACGGCATTTTGTGTTACGTACAAGGACATTTTGAAGGCTAAATCTATCAAATGAATCCCCCTGACCTGGCTTTAACTATTGTGTAGGAAGTGGTTTTAACAGTATCAAGCATCATGGCAATAACTACCATCAAGTTCTCCTGCATTGTAGCTAGGATAAAAACAGGTTCAAACATGTTGAGGGTGTGCAGTGCAGTGAACCTTGCGGTGAGGCCCTAGGTTCAGTACCTAGCTCTGCCTCCCATCAAATATTGAGATTGAAAAGACCTGGAAGTGAAATACATTATTCTAGTAGTGCCATACTCTTGATTGCTGATTTACCTAAATAATGAGAAACCTCAGAATTAATACACATGGATACAGTAAAGGGAAGAGCATAGGAATTGACTGAATTATTGGAGTTTATCAGGGAAGGAATGTTTTTTTTTTCTGGATATTTAGGCTTAGTATAAATGAAGAACACTTGATGATCTTAACAAGTACCTGAGTTCGATTCCCAGCAAGCACACGGCAGATAACAAACATCTGTAACTCCAGTTCCAAAGGATCTGACTCCCCTTTTGACATCTGTGGGCAGCGGGAATGTATATAGTACACGTATATAGTACAGTTAAAACACTCACACAGGCAAATATATTAATCTAAAAAAAATAAAAAGAAGAATGTTTCCTACAGGTGACATGAAAAACAGCATAGGCTGGCAATTTCCCCAAAGGTTAAGAATGGAGTTAGTTACCTTAAGACCCAACCTCTTTACTCATAGGCCCATATACTCAAGAGAAATGAAATCAATGTCTATATAAAACTTTAGTGCTCACAATAGTATTCACAAGAGCTCCAAAGTATAAATAGCACAGATTCCCACTGAACAATGAATGGGTAAACATAGTGTGGAATGTCCATATAATGGAATACTATTTGGCAGTTTGTGGAACTCTAACTCTGATGCATGCTACAGTGTGGTCAAACCTTGGAAACATTAAGCTAAGTTAAAGGAAAAAGTTTCAATATACTGCATATTATATGATTCCATTTACATGACGTTTCCAGCAAGAGAAATTCATAAATGCAGAAAGTAGAATAATGATTCCGTGGAGTTGGTGGAGGGTTTTGATTTTGGGGGACTATTAGAGCATGATGGTTATGGACATTTTTTTTTTCTGTCCATGAAAGAATTCTAAAATTGATTGTGGTGATGGTTGTAAACTGATTATATTAAGTGAAATTGAATTGTGTAATTTGAATGAATTAAGAATATAGTATGTGAATCATATATTAAACTATTTTTTAAATAAAGGAATGTTGCCTAGATCCACAGTGCCAGTATATAAAATAAAACTACTTTATATTATCAGTTTTAAAATACTCACTTGTGCTATGCTAACTGACCTTTGGTCTTTTTAAATAAAGCTTTAGTGTGTCTTGTATTTCACTTTATAAGACGTGGATATGGGAGCTAGGGGAGCTATCTGATTATCACATATAACACACCAGCAATGTTTTCGGTCACTATGTCAAAGAGCCACCCCCACGCTTCCCCATGAAAAACTTCTGATTGAAGTCAATCATAAGAGAACCATATTCATTTCAGAAAGATTTGTAAAAGCAAGGGTAATTGGCAATAATATATATAGGACTTGTAAATGTTATATATACTTCATGAATTAGGTCTGAAAAGTCTGGGCTCTTGTCATGTGGTACTTCACTTAAATGCTGTTCTTACAGCATGAGGCCTCTCGAATTCTTAAAGAAACATTTAAAAATTGGTTTCAGCAGTTAAAACTACACTTAGAACATGAGATGTGGTGGGGCAAGGCACTTGGATTAATTCCATTCACAACTAGACAACTAGTACCCTGGTATTCTGTTCACATTGTATTAAAGGTCTACTTGGCAGAGGTGAACAAATCAGTACACTTTCTACATATCCATCTTATTAGCCTTAGAGTAAAATGTCAGTAATGATAAAAGGCCTTAAAAAAACTCATACTTAAAAATATGTGTTTCCAAGGCCAGCCCGGTCTACAAGAGCTAGTTCTAGGACAGGAACCAAAAAGCTATGGAGAAACCCTGTCTTGGAAAATCCAAAAAAAAAAAAAGTGTTTCCCATTTTGATGTTTATGAAAACAAAACTCTTAAATACTATTACTGCAAAATTAGAAATAAGCTACTTAGGTTATATACACCTAGTAATTTGAATGTAATTACTCAGGCTATATTCTCTCTTAAGAAATATACATATATGGGTTCTTCAAACTGTATCATAAAATTATGTTTAAGAACCAACTTACCTGAGGAAAAAAAATGAGCCGTTATTTCAATTATATGTGCTATTGAGCTACTTGGGCGATATCCCAAGTGTCAACACACAGCATGGCTTCTGAGAGTTTGCAGGAATTGGTTACTGCACACTAGTGGGTGTTTGCCAGAGTGGAACTACACAGACATGAGTACAGTTCCACTCTCAAACAAACCAACTTATGTAGTGCTGTAGAAGAAATGATAAGTTCAACTTATTTTCCTTGATACACAGAGCTGCTAAACAGTGTGAGTGAATTGGAGGATTATCTTTCTGAAGTATATTATCAAACCTCTTGTTAGGAAGCAAAGTATACCTTAGGACATCTAATGCTTCCTCAATTATTAAGAATAGTTTACCAGAACCACAGAATAGGGCTACACCACCAATTACCAAGTTGCATTTGAGAAATCCTGAAATCCTTTCCACATATGAGCACACGCAGTTTAGGCAAGCATTGACACTTGTCAAACTGCTGGTGTCAGTAGAACAGGAGCTTTATGTTTTCTTTAGGTTGATATATTTTAGCTGGTTGTGATGCTACACTAATTTTTAATAATTGGGGAATACTTGTGGTGCCTTCTTTTATTTGAGATAATATAGCCTAAACTGATCCTTCTGCCTCAAGTCCATGGCCAATGGGATCATGGGCATATGTTACATGCCTGGCTGAATTTTTGATCTTGGTAGTCTAATTTCTGCTTCCTATCTTTAACTTTCTGCTTTTAATATTCCATAGGACTATAATATGCAAGGTGTAAGAATGGTACACAAACAAAAAGCAAAGAAATTGGTGTCTGTGGGTCTGGTTGTCCTAGCAACAGAGTATGGTGTCAGATGAAGTGATGAAGTGTCCCTTGCATTCACAAGATAGTTAAAATGACCAAAGATGGCAAACCGCTCTACGATGGCATCTGGATGACGTTTTGCATTTTTACTATATGTTATTTACTGTTTATACTATATTTTAATTATGTTGAAAATATACTGGTAGTCTTAGGTGGCGGAAATTTTGGGAAATACAACTTTAATTCTCAGAGCAGATATTCAGACATGGAATTGTTACATAGGAAAATATGTGAAAGAGACTTCTTCATAAATTGTACTACATTTAAAGCAGGGGAATGATTGAAAAATTCAGACTTCCTGACCCTTAGGTGCATTCAAAAACTTTCAGTCTGTCACTGTTTGAGAGTTATAGTGAATGACTCATAGCTCCTTTGTTGAAGAAAAATTATTTGCCAGGCTTTTGCAATAGATTCATAAAGAACAAAATGTTACATACCATTATTTATAAACTAATTTAACTTAATCATCTTATAAGTAAGGAATTCCGTTATAGTCTTTTCTGTGGTCCCACCATTCTGAGTGTTGAGTAACCAAAGTGACAAGTCTTCGACTGAACCCTTAATTTTGTAGGCATTGTCTGCTTTTAATTTTCTGAATTAAGGGTGACCTTGGAGGCACAATGTTGTCTGAACAAAGGTCTTGATTAGTGTTGTGTATTAGTTTATTGTCACTGACAAAACAGCTTTATAGAAGTATTTATATTTTGGTGCTTTCAGAGGAGATAGACTATCCTGGCACTTGGTGAATGGGGCTCTATTTCTGGTGGCAGGGGCTTTTAGCATAGATTATTCTGCCTCAGCAGACCAGAGAGCAGAAAGCTTGCGATGGAATCACTGGGAACCACCATGCTTCTCCCTCCAGAAGTTCTGGGCCTCCAGAAACAGCACCACTGCCTGGCATGACCCCATCACTACCGGTTCAAAGCAAGGAGCCTGTGGGGGAGATTTCATACTCAAGCAGTGCTGATTTGGAAACAGTATTCTCTCAATAAGCCATGCTGCACATTTTCAATTATAATATATTAAAAATTGTTCCTCTGTTGAACAGCCAGTTTTTACTGTGATCTCAGTGTTCTTCTGATATCAACATTCTCTGTGTAAGCCTGCTTTTGAGTTCCTTCCTTTCCCATTTAGGCTTTTCCCAGGTTTTACCTTTCTAGAAGGGTAACAAGATTTCTTTCTATTTCAGCGTTCATGAAGGCAATGGTCACCTTGTGTTCGTTGTCTGAGCTGCTCCCAGGTTATCTGTGGTTTTCCACTCACTTTCACCATCTTTTGAAATCATCTTACAGTGAGAGTGGATCTGCAACATTACAGTGCTCTTGTATAACTTCCATAGAGATTTCCTTTTATAACTATAGAAGTTAAGAAAGTCGAGGCTGGAGCGATGGCTCAGTGGTGAAGAGAACTGACTGCCTGCTCTTCCAGAGGACTCTGGTTCAATCCCTAACACCCACATAGACAGCTTATAACTGTCTGCAATTTCAGTTCCAGGAGACCTAAATCCCATGACAAAACACCAATGCACGTAAAATAAAAATAAAATTAAAAAATAATTTAAGAAAATCAGAAAATTCATTGTAATTCAATACAATGAATTTTGGTTAGTTATGCATCTTATTTTATATTTCACTGTCTTCCTCACAATCCAGGACTCTGCCTAGGTCCTTGTTTGCATTTTGCTTCCCTGGGTCTTTAGTCTTTTTACCCATGATGGTTTCTCAGTCTTTCCTTGTCTCTTATGACTTATAAATAGCTCATGATTTAGTGGAATGGGTTTCAGTTTAGGTTGTTTGATGACATAATCATACTTAGATTGATTTACCTATTTTTGAAATGACTACCACAGGAATGATGTGGTATCCTTATCAATTCACCAGAGGAACTGTGTGAAATGTTTGTGTGTCCTATTGCAATCAGGCTGGCCTTTATCCCTTTGTTCAACCATTATCTACCAGAGTTATTCACTAAGAAGTTATTCATTTTCCTTTAACCATCAATTAGTTTCTTGGGAGCTATTTTGAGTTTACCATGAGCCTTAAGAGAATGGCTTAGAAAAAATACAGTTAAATAAATGAAAAAAAAAAAAAACAAGTTTAAGAGTCTCAGAACTGATGGCGAAGAGGGGAAAGAATGTATATATTTCATCTGGAGTCCCGAACATGCATCAACATGCACAAGGTGCAGTAGAGGATATGGGCTGATCTCTGCTCTCCTTGCTTCCGAAGCAGCTGACAGTTACAGTTGCATTCAGGACATACATCCTAGGGAACTCAGCGCAGCTCCCATGGCCTCTTGCCCCACCTCTAGGACACTCCATACCCTCCAATGGGAGGATTTGGGCTCAGTGTCCTGAGGGTGTTTATTTCTCAATCTGTGGGAGGGAAGGCACACTGTGCCTACCCTGGCCTACCCCAGGAGCAGTTTCAGCCGCCTCCACAGATGCCCATGTAAATCATCTTTAGTAGAACAATGAGAATCTAGGGAAAACCCCTCCTAGGGAAAAAAGTGCTATTTCATTAAAAGAAGTAGAAGAAGAAAAAAAAAAAAAACAATCTTTCAAATCTGGTTCATCTCACAGTCTAAATGCAAGCGCTTAATTAAAAGCCAACAGAGATTTCTGAAGTTGGAGAAAAACTGGAGCAACAACTTTTAAAATTATCCCGTGGGCTTTTTTTCCTTCTTAGTCTCTTAAAGGAAAAAAGGCTAATAACCATTCACTGGCAAATTGCTGTTCCTTCAGAACAAGGAAGTGGATGCGAATGAGAAGCGGCATCCCAGGGGAATGGGGAGTCATCGCAATTAGACAGGGCACCATGGTGACAGGCAGCGCAAAATCGCTGGAGTGGATCAATGAGGAATTGTCCTACTCGACAAATACTTGATTGTATTTCTGGAGGAAGAAGAAAATGTCCATGTGTGAGACTTTTGTATTTTTCACAGCTCCTGAACCAGTGTGGTGCTTGAATAAGAAGTGGGTAAATCTTAGATTATCGGGCTGACGGTTCCACACCTCAGCCCTGGGCTTTTGTGCTAAGATGGCTTTGGTTTGAACACACTGGTGTTGAATGGTGATGGTAGCAGTCCTTTGGTTTGGAACTTCTCGACATCAGCTTTGCTGTAACCCAGGCCAGGTTAGGTCCTGGTTTTAGGGGTGGTGTATTTTGTATATCTTACTCCCACACTCCTGACAACCTAGCATGTCTTCAGATGTTCAACATCCCATGGAAGACAAAATCAACTCCAGTTAAATATTATCCATGGTTTTATTTTTTTATCTAAGGGTCACACTACATAAGTTTGCATAGTTTAGACTAGGATCCAGAAGACCTGAGCCACAGTTTATAATAATTTTTAAGATAGAACTCTTACTCATTTGTATTGCTGACTATAGTGGTGGTAATAAAATGTGAAGATCAGTGGTTCCCATAGGGACCACATTTTAAATGACTTTTACACATTAGCTAAGCAACCCAGTGATATAGCTGTTACTTTTAACAACAAAGGATCTACTCTAGAACCTACTGGTCAAGTATAAAACTGAATGAAGAAGGGAGATTTGATTTCAACTCTTCTCTGGGAAGTCTGGCAGTATTGAATTGGAATCTTTTTTTTACTCAATTTACATACTGCCTTCATTTTAGCAGTACTGGAGGGAAATGAATAAAAATCATTATCCTCAAAGACATTCAATCTGGTCTTGACTTGTTAGGAACGATAAAAGTCAGCAGTTAGAAGAAGCTTTTAATACAGCCGAACAAACCATAGAGTCTCAAACAGCTTCATCTGCTGTGTTTTCTCTCAGTGGCACATAAAAAGGAACACTATAATTAGGGCATGATTCTGCTCAAGCTATCCAATAAAAACTTTTATTAACTGAGTATTAATATCACAACATAAGATACTCTACCTTTTTTCTGCATTTTAAACCAAAGAGAAATATTAAAGCATTCACAAAATTTCCTAGAGATATTTTATGACTCATTAAAAGTCCACTGGCCCATTTATTCTGAAAGACACACCTCAGATTTTCAGTTAATCATTATGTATTTCTTAATCCTCATGCCATTTTGGTAGACCCTCTAAACTTCTAAACGCCCCAGAATTGGTTGAAAGATTTGAGTCTCCCCTATTATTTCAAAGTTGAATGAAGAGGAGGTCTTTTTTCCTTTTATTTTACTTTACATATCACCAACAGTTTCCCTCCCTCCTCTCCCCTGTCCTCCTTTTCCCTTGCCCCACTTCTTTTCTACTGCACCCCCCTGCACCATCCACTCTTAAGAGGAAGTCTTTTGACTTTCAGTGTCAAAATTTTAATGTCCTAGGATCTTATGCACACAAGTTGTTCTTGGAATGGTGTGGGACTGCACTTCTTAGCCACCAGGTACTGATGACGTTGCTTGTCCAAGAGTCATAACTGGTGTATCTCGAACCTAAAGACAGGCTGAGGATACATGACATGAAATAATTTGAGCTTGCCATGTAAGTGAAAGTCAGTCTCAAAAAGTCAAGGGTCTCACGCTTCCTCTCATAAGTGGAATCTGGGTGTGGCACTGGAAAGGATGTGTAAATAGAAGGGGGACCATTAGAGACATGTAGTAGGAGAGGAGGGAAGAAGATGAGGGGTAAGAAAGAATAAGAGGCAGGAGAATAGGATCACATATTATTTACATATTATGGAAATTGTCCTTATAAAACTCCTTTTTACAATGAATATACACTAATTGCCAATAAGCTAAAGTCATTACGGAGTTCACCCTGTGGTCTCTTATTACCCCCTTTTCTCTATAGCAGTCACTGAAGAAGATTAGTTACCTTGTATATGAAAATCACCAATACTATATGCTCTCCTGCATAGCTACACAGAAACCCTGAGGAGTATACACTATTGTATCTCTGCGCTGGCTAGTTTTTTTTTTCAGCTTGGCATAAGCTGGGGTCACCAGGGAAGAGGGCACAACTGAGAAGAGGCCTCTATCAGATTGGCATGTTCTTGATAACAGATTGATAGATAATGGACCATATCAGGTCCCTGGGCAGGTGGTCCTGGGTTGTACAAGAAAGAAGACTGAACAAGCCATGGAAAGCAAGCCTACTATGCAATGTTCCTTCATGGTATCTGCTTCAGTTTCGGTTTCCAGGTTCCTGTCTTGAATTTTTGCCCTGATTTGCTTCATGCTATAAGATGAAATAAAATCCTTTCCTCCTCATGTTGATTTTGGTGGTGGCATTTATCACAGTAATGGAGCTCAAACTAGGACATCTCCCATGAAAACTGTTTTGAAAGCCACTCGAATTGAGAGATCTGCTAATGGTTTGGATTTCTGCTAGTATACCTGTATCTTCTTTTTTTCTATTTAATTCTCACAAATGCCAAAGACTCCTCAGATTGGATTCTCTGGTACAGTGTTCCACCGTCTACACAATCCGCCAAAGACCGCACTGATTAACTGGATGCCGCAGCATCAGGAAGCAAATTCCTATTTCATGAAAATATGTAGAGGTTTTTGTTAAGATTTGCTGGTGGCTGATTGCAGTATTGGGCTCAGTTAGAAGCTAAGTGTTTAGAATAAGGTACCCTAAGAAATCTTTGTGCAGTGATGGAAGACTCTGCTGTCAAGGTGGTCACCTCTAGTCACACAAGGCTGTTGGGAACTTGAAATACAATGTGAAGACCAAGGAATTAATCTGTTTCTCTTACCACCCCTCTTTTTGTCCCCCACTCACTTCTCTCCTGCTTCTCCCCCCCCCTTGATCTCACCCAAGCTGATCTCAAACTCACAGTCCTCCTGGTATAAGCTTAAAGAACTAACTTTTAAATTTTAACTATATTTGACTAAAGTTTAAAGTTGTCTATCATATGTAGTTATTGCATGTTTTATCTCACAGATATAGGAAAGGAGGAGAAAATAGAGACATTCAATACATATTAGACTGTTTTGACATTGCAATTACATTTATCAAGGGTAATAATTGAGCAGAGTTTAGTCTTCACTCTATTCAGGCTTTTACTTGCTATAAATGAAATACCTCTTTAACTTATAATTAATGCTTCTTTTAGGGCTAAGGAGATAGATCAGTGATTAAAGTTCTTGATATGGTGGTCCAAGGACTGGAGTTTGGTCCCTAAAACTCACATAAATATCAGGTTGTGTGGCAAGTGTCCTATAGTTCCAGACTTATAGGGTGAAGATAGGAGAGTCTCACAGCCAGCTGGTTAGTAAAACTAGCCATATCAATAAGCTCTGGGTTTACTGAGAGAGCCTGTCCTAATGTATAAGTTGGAAGAGCTATGGAGGATGATTCCTGATGTCAACCTCAGGCCTCCATATGCACACACACACACACACACACACACACTTGTGCACAGACAATGCTCATACAGGTACAAAAATGCATCAACATGTATGTACGTTTGAATAAAGGTATACAACATATACATAAAATGGAAAAATACTGTTATATAAAATAAAATAGTTCATAGTGTTTAAAAATTAATTTTATATTTGTATGTGTATGATGTGTGTGTGCATGTTTATTTGTGTGTGTAAACGCAGGCCCTTGTTTTCCACCTTATTTGAGATAGGGGATCTTTGCTGTTCTTCTGATGAACACACCAAGTTAGATATTCCATGACCTTCCATGGGGCTTCTTCTGAGCATCCATTATTTCACATGGGTTCTGGGATCTTAAATGTTTATCTCCTTACACTTGCAAAGCAAATACATTAACCTACTGATATATATATAATATATCATAATATATTATATATGATATCATATATTATATATGATATAATATATCATTATATATATACAGTAACCCTATTATGCAAACATAACCATAATAGGTATTAAGAATGTAGGTGAATAGCCTTCCAGATTTTTTGTGTGTAGTTATGAATGTGCATGTGTGATAATTACCCAATTACATGGATACACGGATCAACAAATTAACATTATATAGAAGACATTTAAATTAGACATAATATTTGCTAAGAGGAGTCATTGCAAATTTGTATTGTAAGATATGAAAAATGCCATGAGAATGAGGGAGATAGGACTGGAAAAGAGAAAGCCTTGCTTTGTTAAGTGTTAAGTGACCAGACTATGAAACTCTTTTGTAGGCATCAAAGAAATGAAGTCTGGGAGTGACTGATCAAAACTCATGGGTTAACAGACGGACCCTGATATAGGAGCCCTCGATGAGCACTTATCCATCTGAGATGCTGTCAGTAGCACAGCCAAATAACAGATGGAAATGGTAGGAGAAAGTATGCCCAGCAAACTCCAGGATGAAGTTTGTCTTCATCATGTAGCGTTAAGTACTAAACAAGATGTTCTCTGGTAAGTAGAGTTGTTTTCCTAAATGCACTTATGTTACTGCCTAAGCATCCCCTGCCTTTGTTCAGGCCCACAAAAGGAAAAAAAAAATAGCACTCCCTCAGCAATCAAGATGACAATGTTCGTGGGGGAAGTTGGATGGTGAGGGAAAGTTTGCAAACTGTGCTGAGAGCTGGAATTGAGGCTTGCAGATGTGACGAAATGTCAGTCATCTTAAACAGCAAGATGACTTTCTATTGCATGTCAAAAAGAGGAAGTAGGAAAGGCTGGAGAGATCACAAGATAATCTAGAGACTCTCAGAAAGCAGCTGACAGCGAAAGCTTCCTGACTGCAGCTCCACTTCCTCTTCCGATCATGTGTGATGTCAAGGGCTCAATCACTCTGGAAGCACTCTCGTAATAACAGCGAGCAATACTGCCTCTATTCTTCTCCAGCAGCTTCTCGGAGTCACTTTGAATGACAAGTGAAAAGTTTATGAACTTGTGCAAGACAAACTCAGACTTCTTTTGTGTTCCTTGAAAGCTTTTGATTGTCCTGCTTGCCATCCAAGGCCGAAGTACAAACATGGACACAAGGAGCTACTGATCCATTTATGAATTACCAACAGATCCTTCCTTCTTGAACTGTTTGCCCTCCTGTTGACTAGTTCCCTGCTTATTTAAACTTCTGACTCCTGTGGCATTCTCTGTGCAGCATTGCCTTGGTATGTGGTCATCCCTCGTGGACCAGAAGACTTGCTCTGAGCAGAGGCTCTGGGGTCATACTGATTGATGATTCAACTATCAACTCCTCCATTTTTTTGGGGGGGGGAAGGGTTGATTTCTAAGTAATTCTTTGTGAATCACTGGGTGACCTCTTGTCTATTAGAATTGTTATCTCTTGTCTATTAGAATTGTTATCTCCTGAGGGGTCACCATGCTAATTTTAGCCTCTTAGGAGTTGTGAGGATGAACTGAACTGAAATAATTCCTGCAAATTACCTTTTACAGTGACCAGCATGGAAGGTCTCCTAAAGCATCTTGGCAATGACAATGCTTAAAACTGTCGAGTGTTCCCTGTGTCATTTCAGCACTTCTCCATGGCAGGGTTGGCACCTTGGGGCAAAAGTGTTTCAGTTAAGGATGACAGCTTCATCTTAAGCTTTTTGGTACACAGTTAGGTGCTTGGCAGCATACAGGTACTCCCAAGAGTTCAGATCCAGGGACTGATGAGATGTCTCAATAAGAGTTATTGTCACATAAACCTGGTGACCTGAACTGCATTGAGAGTTAGATTTCCAGGACCCTCAGTGGAAGAAAAGAACTAACTCCCAAAGGTTTTTCTCTGGCATGGGCATGTAGGCCATAGAACTATTCACTCCCTCTCGTTCATGTGCACTGTGTGCACATGTCACAAATAGCCAGTAAATCAAATTTAAAAGGAAAGATCTAAACTGCACAATACTACTATTCTTCAAGTCAGGAGAGACAACAATGATATCAATTTTAATACGTACACCTTAAAATTGGTTTTGGGGACTGAAGTGATAGTTCAGTAGTTAAAAACATGTACTTCGCTTGCCGAAGACTGAGTATAGTTCCCAGCACCCACATGGGCCTTCTCTCAACTTTCTTTAATTCCACTGTGAGAACATCTGAAACCATCCCCTGGCCTCCACATACATGTGCATATACACAACACCACCATGCACATAATTCAAAAATAAAGATAAATGTAAAAAGTATTGTCATCACAGATGAAGGGCTCTGAGATTAGAGTCAAACAGAGTTGATTTAGATCTCAGGCTCACTGATTACTTGGTACATGATTGGGAACGATTATGCAACAGCTCCTCAGGTCTTGACTTGTGGACTGGTTGTACTAATTCTGTCACCTTGGAGCTGTTGGAATTATTCCTTGGAAAGTGTTTATAAATAATAATGAGCAGAACATCCAAAGTTCTTAGGTATCTGTTAGGAAAAATCACACAGCTTTACCTTTTTTTTTCACAAGGGAAATAACCATAAAAATTAAATGACCAAGATCAGAAGACATCACTTTCCTGAATTTCACCTCCATGTGGTTTCAATGACTCCTACTGAAATCAGACTTGACTGAGATATCCCCTGTGGAATTCAGTGCTGGGCATGCAATAGGGGCTTGACCTAAGAACTCTACAAACACACCCATACATGTAAGTGAGTAAATATGTCAGTGTACATACACATCTCTACACGCACACATATTTCTCAGTTATGAAGCCTTTGTCTTTAGAAGGATGTCATTCTAAGTACTGAAAAACATCAGCTGATTTACCCTCTGCATGGCATCCACCGTGTGCTGCTACAGATAGTCCTGTTTTATGGATAAAAAGGGTAGGTTGCAGAGAAGTAACAGTTTGGATTCATGGAGCTAATGCATGGCAAAGCTTGGATTTGCACTGAGAAAGCATGTCTCTCGAATCTGTGCTTTGGGCATGGAGAGTAGGGGTAAGCAGAAGCTTTTGCAAACCTAATGACTTGAATTCCGATCCTCAAACCTACTCAAGATGCCAGAAGTGATTGAAAACTCGTGTATTCCAGTACTCCTCTGGGGAGATGAGAGAAGAAGAGAGGAAAATTTCTTAGACGCTCACAGGCTAACCAGCTGGGGTCATGCAGCCAGTGGCAAGAAACACCAGAAAGCCTACATCAGCACAAGGTGGAAGAAGAGAACAGACTCCCCAAGGTTGTTCTTTGATGT
>NW_026068106.1:1135543-1137617 GCF_014885135.2 Alexandromys fortis
CTAAAGCCATGCACTTTCAGTTACATTTTTTTTTTTTACCATATAAATGTTCTCTTAGCTGGCTGAGCTGAGTACAAATACTCCATCATAGACTAGATCTATGGTGACAACTTGGCCTTCTATTTCTTACCCAGTAGACAAGTTAAAATAAAAAAGAAAGAAAAAAAACAGCAGCAAAAAAATCCCATGGTTTCTTTGTATTTAAGAATCTTCTTCTGCTTCATAGTACAATGACATCATTAACAAGGTCTCTTTTCTTTGAGGGTGCCGTGGACAGATGCAAGAATTAAACATGCAACTTTTATGTACTGATTGGTTGCTATGTGCTAACTGCAGAAATTATGGGAGAAATGTGTGTTAAAGACTGGAATGTCTGTAATGTGGTGTGTGTGTGTGTGCGTGTGTGTGTGTGCGTGTGTGTGTACCCATGCATGCTTACCCTTGTGGTGAAAGCCAGAGGCTCATGAAGAGATATCTTTATCAATAACTTCTTTACCTTATTTCTTTGAAAAAGGATGACTCACTAAATATGAAACTATTTGTTTTGGCAAGACCACCTGCCTATTAAGCCCCAGAACTGTCCTGTCACCCCCTTCCTAGTCCCTTCATTTCAATAATATCAAGTCACACACATGCCTTCTTTGTAAGTAGTTTGATATTATTGCACAGTTTTGGTGAGTTGAATCAAACTGGATATGCTGTATATGTAATCTTATGACTTTATAAGGGGGTCACAGCTAGAAGATTGCCTTGGGTTCCATAAGAGACTTTGGACTTTTGAGAGTGTTATGATTCACAAAGACTATTATATAGTTTTTGGAAGTTGAACAGCATGCATGTTTAATAAGGAGATGGTCTTGAGCCTATAGAATCCAGGGGTGAACATTGTGGTTTGAGTGTGATATATTTCTATAGGATTGTGAGTTTGAATACCTCGTGTCCTGCTGATGATGTTAGTTTGGAAGGTTGTGGACATATTGGGGGTATAACCTTGATGAAGAACATAGATCACCGAGGGTTTCAGGGAGAGGCTTGACATTTCTTTGATTCATTCTATTTCCTCCTGTTTACTCTCTGTTTCCTGACTTGTGATTCAATGTGACCAGCCAGCATCCTTTTCCTGTCACTATGTCTTTACCCACTAAGCCATCTCACTCTATAAACCACCTTGTTTTACAAGACAATGTCTCTTGCTGGCCGCAGAAGAGGGGATGCTTGTTGAGCTATAGTTCTCTGCCTGTCCCTACCACCCCAGCACTGTGATGTAGAGCACATGCCATGGGGCCTGGCTTTTTCTTGGGCTGGGGATAGAACTCAGATCTTCATGCTTGCACAGCAAACACTACTGATTGAGCCACCTCTGTAGCTCTATAAGAATTTTACTATTAACCTTTACTTTCTTTGAACTTTTAAGTTTGTAGCAAAACTGAGCAGAGAACTAAATGTTCTAGTTGATCACTTAAACTAATAATCAGATAACTTTATTATTATTATCAGCATGCCCAACCTCACAGGAGCAGTAAACAGGCAGCAAGAAAGGAGGGGAGCCTCCTACGGGAGGGAAAATGGATGACCCCAGAGACTTTCTTGACAGCTCAGATACTGACAGCAAGAAAATAAATAAATAAAACAGAATAAGTGTTTCATTTTGCTTGCTTGATTTGCTTAAGTTCAATACTACATATCCAAGAAAAAAACAAGCTTCAAGACTAACTAAATTCTCATCAGCTGGGTGGTGGTGGCACAGGCCTTTAATTCCAGCACTTGGGAGGCAGAGGCAGGTGGATCTCTGTGAGTTCAAGGCCAGCCTAGTCTACAAGAGCTAGTTCCTGGACAAGCTCGAAAGCCACAGAGAAACCCTGTTGAAATAAGAAGCGGCGGGGCTGCGTCCCCAACACCCCGGCCGCTTGGCTAGCTCATGCCCGAAATAACAACACACAAACTGTATTCATTTAACTGCTTGACCCATTTCTATCTAGCCTCTTCTAGGCTAATTCTCACATATTAATTTAGCCCATTTCTAATCATCTGTGTAAGCACCCCAAGGTGCGCTTACCGGGAAGATTCTAGCCTC
>NW_026068106.1:1141116-1153032 GCF_014885135.2 Alexandromys fortis
TAGAACACACGATACTGACTGAGACCCAGATCCTCTAAAGGAATCATTGGAAGCAATTTCAGTTGAATTTCTCGTCAGAGACTCTTCTGGTCCTAGTGAGGTCATGGTCGTATTCTTCTCCCAAAGGACTTTTGTGTGTGTGCCTCCTTCATGATCACACAACTAGCGACTACCACTCTGGGTCTCACTAAGCTGCCCAGGTTTGCCTGAACTTAAGATCCTTCTGCCTTAACTTTCTGAGTGGGTAGGATTATCTCAGATCTTTATCACCAGGCCTGGATTAACCCAACAACTCTCTACCTATAACACGATTTACTCATCCCAAAAACCCAAAGACAGTTTTTGGTCTGAATATCTTCCTCAGGGTTGCATGGTAAGTTCACTTCAGAGCCAGGATTTGAACCTTAGAGGGTCTCACTAAAGGCCTCTAGGCTACTGCTTTGTTGTCTCATACTTCTTATTGCTAATTTGGCATTTGGAATACATGAATCTCTTGCAGAACTATGTGGGCGGTGAAGCCCTCAGAGAACTGAAAGACCATCACACGTCTATTGAGGTATGTGGTAGTGTGCATCATTTTAAGATTCAACAACTCATTAATTCTGCAACTTGAGAACAACCTGCTCCAAGGGCCGCCTGACAATTATTCCTTCCACTTGTGATCATTGGGCAATGAAGAGACCATGTTCTGGTTGGGTGTCCAGTCTTGGTCCTGTGCACTCTCCCCTAAGTACGAATTGTTTTTCACGTTCTGCGGGCTGCTCAGTCAACCCAGTCACTCTGTGATCCTGAGTGCCAAGGACGCTGGGGGCAGGAGTCACGTTTGCACAGCTAGAGTGGTAAGCAGATGCTGAGCAGATGTGACACAGCTGAGCCAGGGAAAGCAGGTCAAGGTTGTGAGGAGAAAGTGTGGAACTCGGCCGTCCCTGGAAGCAATAAAGTATCCCCATGTACCGTTCCCGTTCCTCTCATGTCTTGTCAGACACCTTCTTGTCCTCTTTTGATTCCTGTTTACTACTGTTTAGAAACTGAAGCAGGAGAGACACATTGAAAAAGCTGAACCTCTCTAAAGGAAGGGCATCTATGATCGGTGGTTTCTTATTATTTAATCTTCTGAAGGATCTCATGCTTTTAAGGACAGATTGCAAGGCTAACAATGACCATTTGCCATTGATCCCTTTGATTCTGCCTATTTACTTTTAAGACATGGCTTTGCATCCGAAATATGCCAGGCATTTTGTGCTAATGCATCAGATATGTTTGGCACATTAGCATACATACCATGTAACCAGGGCATCTGGGTTTCTGGTTTCCATTTTTCAATGAATTGAGTTTATTGGTAGCTAAATTTGATTTTTCATCCAGAAGAACCTGTTTACCCTGAGGTCTTTTTTTTTTTTTAGCTGTTTCTATATAATTTCAAACTGAATATGATTTAATTAGGTGAGACTGTCATGTAAGATAAAACAACTTTAAAAGACAAAGGCATTTTAAGATTACCATCTACAGACCAGAACACATAATATCTACCAGGAGATCATGGAGGTGTCTTGGAGAGTGCCAGCTGCTGGAAGCTGCCATTGTTTCTGTCTAGGGATTTCTCTGATTGCTTCAAGTATTGAAGCACTGCCCAGAAACCCCAATTTTTTCTTTCCTGGACTTCTGCTCACGGCCACCCCACCCCTTGGCTGGTTTTCATTCTCTGCTTAGAAGTCTTCAGGCTTATCAATGGTTTGGAGATGTCTGACTCTTTTATATTTCTAAACTATTTCTCATTTATGCTCCTTCAGAACATGTCATGTGGAATGTATAAAGACCACTGGGCTAAATGTCTTAGTTTATATTGATTTCTGTCCCTGGCCAGATATGTAATTTGTGACAATTGCTCATTTTCTTGAGGTTCAGTTCATTTTCTGTCTGAATAAGAGGCAGGAATGGGATGGAACCCTAGGAGGCACCTAGCAAAAAATAAAAATAGAAGTGGTTCTTGTATTATTGTAACGGTCTCACTGGACCAACCAAGTTTGAACCATCAATCTGACTTCTGAAATCAGATCACTGAAATCTTTGGGGGAACGGGTGTTTCACTGTAATGTTTCACACGGCGATTGTAGCTCAAAGCAGTAACTACACATTGACATGAAATCTTTGTGAGGTGCTATGTCTGCTGGGTTCATCGTTTCCTTTGACCTTAACCCCAGCCTTATATTTTGTGTGCACATGTATTCTTGGGGGGGGGGTGGATCCTTGTCACGGCACTGGCATGTACCTGGAGGTCAAAGGACAGTTCCAGGTGTCATTCTTAATACTCCCAAGTCTTGGAGAAAGGGTTTCTCCTTTGTTTGTCACAGGGCACACAGGATAGCTAGACCTCAAGTTTCTGAGGATTCTCCTCTTTCACTGAAGGACTCCTAGAATTGCCAGAGAGAAACTAGTTCACTTAGGTTTGACGTGGGTTCTGTGGATTCAAACTTACATTTGTCCTGTAAGGGCTTTGTCGCTGCACTATTTCCCTTGCTCCTCACATAGCTTTCTTTTTACTTTCTGTGAAACTCCCTTTCAGAGTACCTGTGGTAGGGTCACACAGACTTACCCATGTTCTTTTCCCCATGTCTCCTTCCTGATTCCAGTTCTCAGGAATAGTAATTAAAAGTGCAAGCAACCTACAAAAAGTGTGGCGGGGTGTTTTGTTTTTCTTCCCTGGTTTTACCACCAACTCGGTGTCCCTGCTTGCTCCTTGCATTGCAGGTACACCTCTTTTCCATACTTTCTTAATGTTCTTTGTCCTCACTTTGCTTGTGCGCAAAGTTGTGTATCATTGGTCTAACGTGTCCAACACTTCTCTGGGTTCTTGGCATTTGGGTTACAAGTGTCATGGGAACAGACTCTGCTGAGATATCTAATGTACTAGTTCCAGTCTCAACCAGATATAGCAGGAGGCTGGCTTTTCCCAGGATATTTTAGTGCCTTGAGTTCTGTCTGGTCTTGACTAGAATTGAGCTGTGCAACACCCACCCCCAACCCCCAGTGAGCATTCAGAATGTAGTTTAGAAAAAAATAAAACAAAAAAGGGTAAGTTCAAGAGTTCAATGTTAAATGCATCGCAAGGTGAATTTGGAGGGAGAGTGTGTTGGGGAGTTGGGCATAAGAATCAGTAGGATGAGGAGAGCGTATTTCCACCCCCCAATTATCACCTGTGAGAAAGGCATGTGTCAAATGGCCTGGATGGATCAGCTGAATGTCGGAGCATCATTTCTCAGTTATGTGGAGAGGCAGGGCAAGCTCAGCTGCAGTGCTGCTCTACTAATGTGGTAGCTCTGCAATTTGGAGTTAATTGTTAATCAAGCCAGACATTATCTGCAGTGCAATTCCGAGAGGTGGAACAACAAAAACAACAATGAAAATAGCTACTGTCTTATTACTCTTGTCGGCTACATGCTTTATACATTCTTGGAACCCAGCCACAAGGGTGGCAGAGACAGGGCTATCCGAAGACACACACACACACACACAAAAAAAAATTGCCTCTATTTTTGGTTTCTATTTTTAGATCATTTTATCTATGAACCAAAAGCAGCTGGAAACCCTCTGCCATCCACTGGAAATTGCAGAGGCTGGCTTCCTGCAGTACCCTCTCTGTGACACTCATTTTGCTATTAAGAGAAGCCACTTAACAAACCAATTGTCAACAGGGGGAGATGAAAACGCAATAGTTAATCAGGTTTTACAAGGTCACACATCTAATTCAAATTGTAAAAGGACCCCCATTAGTGCCTCTCTCCCTTGTTCTTCATGTAGCCTTTCTCCAAATTGAGGGCTCACTATTTTGGATCTCTCCTCCTATAAGATAGCAGCCAGCTAGTAAAGGCTGAAAGTACTGCTTTTCCTTTCGAGGGCCCCCCTTTGGAGTCTATTAACACCCTTTTTTAATAGTGAGCAAAGCAAGTAGCCACCTCCCGACATGTGTTGGCACTTTCTAAAAGGTCATTAATGCTCCATATTTCAGAGCATAACAAACCCAGGAAAGCCCAGGAGGAGCTCAGTGGGGGAAATAGACACAGTGAGTAATTGGCAGAGCTTCTTGCTTTGCTTCCGTGGTGCATGCTAACTGTGTGTGGGAAGGAAAAGCGAGGGTATTTTTCTCCTTGATTTTGCACAGATTTTGAGGGTTCTAATAATTTCCAAATAATATCTAGAAATTAAGCTTTGAAAAATGGTTTGATGAAATGTTTTGTGCCATAGGAGAGCAAGATCACATGGTTCCAATTCTCCATCTTTCTCCAGTCATCAAAATAGATTATATACATATACAAATACATTTATGTGTATACACACACACACACACACTTCCTTCCCTTTGGGATTTCTATCTATAAAGACAATACATTTTCTGTAAATGGTTTTGTTTCTTATTCATCATCAGAATTGAAATAAGTTGCTTGAGAAGTTTATACATGCATATACTGCTTTGATTAAGTCATCTGATGGAGGAGTTACTTTCATTGGTTAATAAGAAAACTGCCTTGGCCCATTCCATAGGCCAGTCCTTAGGTGGGTGGAGTAGACAGAAGAGAATGCTGGGAGGAAGTGAGGCAATCGCCATGCCTCTCCTCTCTGGGTCAGACACGATGAAGCTCCAGCCCAAGATGGACTTACACTAGAATCCTTTCTGGTAAGCCACCACTTTGTGGTGCTACACAGATTATTAGAAATGATTTAGTCAAGATGTGAGAGTTAGCCAAGAAGAGGCTTAAACTAATGGGCCAGGCAGTGTTTAAAAGAATACAGTTTGTGTGTTGTTATTTCAGGTGTAAAGCTAACCAAGCGGGAGCCAGGCAGGACAAAAAGCAGGCCTGCTGCTCCTTCTACATACATCTTCCCATTCCCTGCTTTCTAGTTCCTCCTCTATCCCCCATCACTACTGCCTTTCACTACCAACTTCATGTACACTTAAAAAACTCACTAAGTCCACTTAGACTGTGCCTGGATGTGGAAGGGTGCAGGACCCCCTACTGGAGCATGGACAGCCTCTCAGGGGCTGCAACTCTAAGAAAACTGACTCCCCCTACCCTGGCCCCAGCATTCATCAATTGCCAATGACTCTTCGGTGACAGACGTGACTTCATTAACCTTCCTCCACTTGTGCTGAGATCTTGGTGGCTTTGTCCTGCCCAGCTCCCATGCAAGCCCTGTGCTTGCAGTCACAGCTGCCATAAATTCATGTGTGGAACTGTGATGTCATGTCTGGAAAATTCTGTACTGCTACAGACATCAACTCTTTCTGGCTCTTAATATATATATATATATATATATATATATATAACCGTTCCTGAGCCTTAAGAGGAAGGCTATGATACAGATTTCCCAGTCAAAGCTCAGCACTCCATCGTCTCTTATTCTCTGCATGTTGGCCAATTGTGTATCTCTGTATGGATCTTCATCAATTGCAAAACAAAAACCCAAACATCTTTTGTGAAATATTCATTGAACTATACAAAGATGTGTTACATTTGATTAATTATGTAAAGATGTGTTTCTCTTTTACCTTGCCTGCCTAAAGCACCTGATTGGTCTAATAAAAACTGAATGGCTAATAATAGCAAGGGGGAGAGGTATAGAAGGAAGTTCCTGGCAAGGAAGAAGAGGAATTTCGGCTAGAAAGAAGAAAGAAAGAGATGATAGGGAGACACCAGGGGCCAACCAGTCAGACATGGAGGTAACATGAAAGGAGGACATATGAAATGAAAGAAAGATGAAAAGTCCTGAGGCAAAATGTAGATGAAAAGAAACAGGTTAAATTAAATTAAAAGAGCTAGTGGGACAAGCCTAAAATAAGGCTGAGCATTCAGAATAATACGTTTCCGTATCTTTTTTTGCATCAGTTTAGGGGCCCAAAGATAAAGTAAGTCCATATCTCTGGTGAAGGTTGAGAGATTTACTAATCAATGAGCTAAAGATAAGAACTTTGGGGTTGTTTCAAACTGTGTCCCCTTAAGAGAATAACAGTAGTAGGATATTTCCCAAGGCACATACGTTTTAAAAAACCTTTTGATGTTATTCTCTAATTCATTCATTACAGGCCACATTGAATTTAGAATATAACAGAAAAATCAGGGGATTCGTTTTATTTTATGTTTTCTAACTCAGAGGCTTTGTGTGTGCATGTGACTATGTATGGATACTAACATATGTACAGGCAAGTGTATTTATGTGCATGTGGATGCCAAAGGTCAGCATAAGGGGTATTGCTCTGTTGTGTTCCATTAAATTTTTGAGACAGGGTCTTGCAGAGGCTGTGGTTTGCTGAATCAGATTAGTTAGGTAGACATCAAGCCCCAGGAATCTCTTGTCTCTGCCTCCGTATCACCAGGTTTACAGGCTCACAGCACTGCTCTGGGCCCTTTTATGTAGGTGCTGGGATTGAACCCACATTGAAGGTTCTCATGCTTTCACAGTAAGATTTTTACCCACCAAGCCATTTCCTCAGCTCTTCCCCTTTAAAAAAAAATAAGTGAACAAATATTTGTTCTAGCAGAGTTATGATGTGCCAAAACTTTCATTGGAAAAATCCATTGATTATATTTTCTTAAATTATTTATCAGGGTTCATCATAAGAACAAAGGTGAAAACTTTATTATTTCATACTTAAATTTCACTTGCGTGAGTCTACACAGATGGCAAGATAAATAATTTTTGTATGTTAAAGATAAATGTAAAAACAGAAAAAAACAAAAAAGAAAAGATAAATGTACATATTTCTTTAAAAGATGAGTTTGTATTGATGGTACAAATAGAGGGTTTCATTATGATAGCATTTATTTCCATTACACACATTGATCATATTCAATCACCACTCCAATCTCTTGTCCCTTTTCCTCTCCCACTTGCCCCTTCTTTTTCTCTAGCAGTCTCTTCCTATTTGGATGACTTGTTTTTGGGGCTAGGAAAATGTCTCAGTGGGTAGAGGTGCTTGCTCTTAAGTCTGAGGATCTGAATTTGGATTGTAACCCTTAGGCTGAAGAGGAGAAGTGACTCCTGAAAATTGTTCTTTGACTTCCATATGCTGTGGACCACATGACTGTGGAAAGTTACACCACACACACACCACACACACACACACACACACACACACACACACACATGAATGTAAAACTGTGTCTAAACCTAGATTCTAGGTATGAGTTAAATATGTCATTGTTTTTGTGAGACTAGCTTGCTTCCCTAACATGGTGATCAGCTTTTCTTTTGATCTTAGAACTGACAAGGTTTTTATTTACTTATTTGTTTTTGAGTTAGCCAACAAAGTGATGGATTTCATTTTGGCAAAAGATGTATTTCATTATTCTCAAAAGGCCACACCATTCTTGTTCAGATTGTGATTTTTCCATACTTGCCACGGCAGCTAGATTATATTCCTTGTGTCTTCTATATTCTCATATATGCCTTTTTGCTCCATCCAATATGCTTCTTACCATTTATGATGGTTGACAATGATAGGAATACCTGGATCCACCTGCTAGAGTATGATCTTGTCAGAGAACTAGAGAGGCAAGTAAGAGTCTATTTGAGCTGTTCTAAAGGAAGAGTGATATATGGCTATCAGATGATATTTCATTAAAAAGTTGTACATGTGGCTGCTTGTGTGTGTGTGTGTGTGTGTGTTGTGTGCTGCATTCACGTGTGTGAGCCATGGTGTGCACTTGCTTCAGTATGTGTGTCAAAGTCAGAGGACAATCTCAGCTGTCAGGCCTCCTCTCCCATCTTGTTTGAGACAGGGTCTCACATTTGCCGCCCATGTTGCCTGCGGTGGGCTAACTGGAGTGTGAGCTTCAGACTTCCCTGACTCAGCTTCCCGTCTTTTTACGGGAGCGTTATGATGACAGATGTGTGACCCACACAGGCCATCGGGGGCCTTGAGAGGATTTGAATCCAGGTCTTCATGCTTACCTGGCAAACTCTTCACTCACGGAACCACCTTCCCAACGCCAAGCAACATTTCCTGAGGTAAGTAGGTTAAGAGGTCAGGGTTTTGTTGTTGCTTGTGCTTCTACAGCATTGGAGACTGAACCCGTAGTGCATAGTAGGTGTGTGCACTAAGCAAGTGAGGGAGCTTCAGCCCTAGGGCACTTCTCCTACTGTCAACTTAGTTTTTGTCTTAGTTTGGGTCTTTTGTTGCTGTGAAGAGACACCTTGACCATGGCAACTCTTATAAAGAAAACATTTAATTGGGGTGGCTTGCTTACAGTTTCAGAGATTCAGTCCATTATCATCATGACAGGAAACATGGTGGTTGACAGGAAGACATGATTCTGGAGCTGTGAGTGCTAAATCTTGCAAGGCAACAGGAAGTCAGCTGACACACTGGGTGTATTCTGAGCATAGGAAACCACAAAGTCAACCCCCACAATGACACACTTCCTCCAACAAACCCCATACCCAACCCAACATGCCACACCTCCTAATAGTGCCACTCCCTATGAGATTATGGGTACCAAATACATTCAAACTATCACAGTTTTCAAGGTAAAAATCATATATTCTACAACAACACTAAATGTGACTTTGTGTCATAGTGTTTTAGGTGCTGGGGAAACAAGAGTGAAAGAAATAGCCCAAATCAACTTTTCTCATTGTACCTTCATGTATGTGGGGAATATGGGCTGTGTGTATTAGTGAGAAGGAGACAGAGAGACAGAAACAAAGAAGGAGGCATATGTGGAGGGCAGTAATTTTGTAATTAATTTTATAGTATTTAATCATATTTTATGAACCATTGGAGTTGAATGAGAAGTAAGGAACAAGGTAGCCCTTTATATTTAAATAAATGTAAATGATAAATGCTGGTCAACTTTTCAAGGATTGCTTATTGATTAAACCTTAGCTCTTTGTCGCTCACAAATGCCTATTTTAAGTAATTCCTGATATACTTGTACTCATTTTTAAGTTTTTATTTTTCATGCTACCTTCATTTTATCCCTGTATCATCAACAGTCCTCCATGTCAGTGATTGCAGGTTTTGAGCTGTGGGTGCAGCTCAGTGCTGAGTGTGGGCATTAATGACACACCCTTGCCTTAAGCTGCTTATCACGACACACGCGTTTTGTAGCTGAGGTGTCTAAATGGCCTTGGTATGAAGGAAAGCGTGCATAGCTTCTTTGATCAGTGTTTATAAGCGTGTATCAGTATCCGTCTTGAGTTCTAGAGGAAGATTTTTATAGATTTATTTATTTGGTCTACCTGAGACATTGTTATGGACAAGATGAGGGACTGCAGTCAGAACTTCTGGAAGGCAGAGCACAACATGCAAAGCTAGACTCAGCAGTGAGTGAAAGAAGAGACAAATGGCTTGGGTTTGCATGGCTTCTAGCTGCATGTCAGCTCAGTGTAGTTGGCTCAGCTACACTGAGAGCACAAAGACACCCTCCTGATAGGTGATATGTTTATATAAATAAAGGTTATTTCCTACTTAAGGGTAGGTGCAAGTCGGGGTTGGTGAGCTGAAAACTGTCTCTCTGTAAAAAACAAGAGAGTCCCAGTTAGCTCATATTACAACAGTTTCCTAGTGAGGGGCAGGGCGCCAAAGACCAGGTATCCAAGGGATATGTGTGACTGTGTGGGTTAGCTCCTATGAGGCACACTTTTAGGAGACCTCCACATAGACTATATAGTATGTATTTACAAACTTTATGGCTATCATTGGTTCTTCTGCAATTGAGAGGTCTTTATCCCAAGGGTACACCTGCAGTTTGACATGCAAGGGTCAGAGAGGGCCTGCAGTGGATTGGCCCAGGTTTTCGTCAGTGAGGACCATAGCCTGAGAAATTCCAAAATGGTCCAAATTAGAATTTGGGGTTAAGCGAACTGTGGAAGTTTGAAAATGATTGGCCCCACAAACTCACAGGAAGGGGCACTACAAGGATATGTAGCCTTTGTTGGAATAAGTGTAGCCTTGTTGGAACAAATGTGCCACTGTTGAGGGCAGGATTTGAGGTCTTGTTTGCTCAAACTTTGCTCAGGGTGACCTTCAAGTGGTTTCCTGCTGTCTGCCAGAGGTAGGACTCTCTACTACTTCTCCAACATCATGTATGCCTGCATCCCAATATATCTTGCCGTGATGATAATGGACTGTACCTCTGAAACTGTAAGCAAGCCACACCAATTAAATGTTTTCCTTTGTAAAAGTTGCTGTGGTCATGGTGTCTCTTCACAGCAATAGAAACACTAAGTAAGACAGGAACCTTGAGAACTGTAGAAAACCGAGAGTCTATGTGAGTTATTTGGGGGGGTTGCAGGCATGGAGAATATTGAGAGGTGGTTGAAGCCTGGATATGTGAAACCCAGTTTGTTATTGTGGTCCTCAGATCTTTTGTACGACTTTTAGACCAATATGGCTCTTTCAGTTTAGAATCTCAGCTTCATGAATTTCATGTCTGAGACCTATTTAGTTTATTTATTTATTTATTTATTTATTGGAAGTCAGATATAAATCCCTTCCTTGTTAGTGGAAGAGTGTGCTGCTATGTTACACCCCCACCTCCTCTGCCACTTGCTGTCTGGCCATGAAAGAGTAAGCAGCCAACTGGCCAGGGAGGTGCTGCCTTGGTGTGCTCTTACTGAACCTTGTCCTTGGCACACAGAGTGAAGTGAAGCGGCATTAAATGGACCGATGATCTGAGCTCGCCTGATAAGCCACCAGGAAATAATTCTTGGCCACAGCGTTTAAAGGGAAAGAGGGGAAAAAGATGACTCTTCAAGAGACCTTCCATAAAGAGAAAATATTCAGAAAAATGTAATTACATGAGGAAGGGGGTGATTTATTTGCCAACTCGTTTTTCTCTCACCCTTATCATAGCAAGATAGATGGATGAGAAGCCTTTATAATAAACGTCTTTAAGCCAGGCGGTGGTGGCACACGCCTTTAATCCCAGAGGGAGGCAGAGGCAGATGGATCTTTGTGAGTTAGAGGTCAGCCTGGTCTACAAGAGCTAGTTCCAGGACAGGCACCAGAGAAACCCTGTCTCAAAATACAAAAGAGAGAGAGAGAGAGAGAGAGAGAGAGAGAGAGAGAGAGAGAAAAGAACGTCTTTAAAGTGGAAATTCTAAGACCGCAGAGAAGTCAATATTTGAAAGAAACCGTGGCTCAGGATCATCACAGGCATTGATGAGGTGTGATCTCTGAGACAAGCAGCTGCGGAGAAGAGTGGTGAGCAGCAAGGTGGAAAGGCAGAGTTGATCAGGCCAAGGGCAGCCTCATTTCACTCAGCAGACCATCTAGAGGGCACCTCACAGGTCTACACAGCATTCCTCCCTGCCGAGGCACCCCAAGCTCTGCTTAAGGCCCTGACTTCATCTACACTTGGTCATTTTCTTTCTATGAATTTCTTAACAGTGTTAAACACAATGTAAATGCTGTTTTCATCATGTACTGAGGAGTTAATCAAAACAGAAATGGTCACCTTCTGCACACATGCAGCTCCCTTCCTCACTCTTCTCTCCTGTTGCCCTTCTCACACTGTACCCACATGTGATGGTTAGTATAAGTGTCGGCAGTCAGCCAGGGGACAGGCCTCTGGACATACCTGTGGAGAATGGTCAATTGTGCTGAGAAGACACAACAGCCTCCACGTAGGCGATTCATGTGCCAGCGTCCCAGAATAATGAAAAGGAGAAAGTGAGCTAGCACAAGTGCTCATCACTCTCTGGCTCCTAGCTACAAATAACGTGTGACCAGCTGTCTTAAGGCCTGCCTCTGTGGCTTCCTTGCCATGATGGACTGGACCCTGAAACTGAGGGTTGAGTTGCTTTTGCTGCAGTATTTTCAGCCAGCAGCAAGACACGTGACTGAATCACCCAACATTTCTCCTTTCCCCTATCATATCTTATATGTTCTGATACCCTCTTTCTTGCAGCCTCTTT